>NC_135956.1:89822352-89856102 GCF_053455715.1 Rhinoraja longicauda
CACATCGACCTTCTTGGAGACTGTGTCTTTTCCACCAGGGTCCAGTATTTAATTGACAAAAACTATAAACTATAAAAAATAATGCTAGCAAACTGCACTGACAAATTGGCATTAATTAGTAAATCTATATATTACTAAAAAAACTCATCTTGTGTGTGTAAGAAAATAACTGCAGATGCTGGTACAAATCAAAGGTATTTATTCACAAAATGCTGGAGTAACTAAGCAAGTCTGAAGAAGGGTCTCGACCCGAAACGTCACCCATTCCTTCTCTCCTGAGATGCTGCCTGACCTGCTGAGTTACTCCAGCATTTTGAGTATATATATATATATGTATGTTCCCGAAATACATCCAAAATGTTACACGATAGCGCAACAATTTTAGGGGGTACCTCACTCACCATTCACCTGTGTTGTGCAGTGTCATGTTTTGTTCAAATTGTCACGCTACCGTGTACCCTTTTGGCTATATTTCGAGAACATACATACATATATATATAGACCAAGTGGACCCATTGAACCCAAACTTCCCCTGCATTGGTGCATTACCCTCTCCTCTCCCCCTCTCCCCCTCCCCCTAGGAGATAGATTTAAAACATTAAAATATGAATAACTTTAAAAACATAACACCAATTTCAATGAAACTTCTTCCATTATCACCAGAGGGATGACGGTGAGTAAGGCGGGCCGAAAATTGTCGCGCTGTCCTGTGCCATTTTGGCGGTAGTTCAGGAACAAACAAACAAGAGTTTTAGTATCTAGAAGATACAGGATGAGATCGCCATTTTGAGATCGCCATTTTGATCTAACACTTCCGTGTTCAACGTCTTCATTAAACGCGCGCTTCGTTGAACGATGACTCCTGAGGTAAATGCTCAAATTTTCTTCAAGTTAAAAGTTTGACCGCTCAATAATATTAAAACATGCGTCTCTTTTTTCTCTTTTTTCTCCACCAACCGTTGTCACAACGGGAACCCAACTAACACAGGGCGCCTAGTGTTTCGTAACATTTAACGCTGGCTGCCATTTTAGTTCATGCACGGACTGTTTTGATTAATAAAGAAGGTCGCTGAGTTACTCCAGCATTTTAGACAATAGACAATAGGTGCAGGATGGAGGCCGTTCGGCCCTTCAGGCCTGTACGCACCGCCATTCAATGTGATCATGGCCGATCATTCTCAATCAGTACCCCGTTCCTGCCTTCTCCCCATACCCCCTGACTCCGCTATCCTTAAGAGCTCTATCTAGCTCTCTCTTGAATGCATCCAGAGAATTGGCCTCCACTGCCTTCTGAGGCAGAGAATTCCACAGATTCACAACTCTCTGACTGAAAAAGTTTTTGTGTCATCTCAGTTTTGTGTCTATCTTCAGTGTAAACCGGCATCTGCAGTTCCTTCACACAGTCTCTCTCTAGTTCCTTCACAGTCTCTCTCTCTCTCTCTCTCTCTCTCTCTCTCTCTCTCTCTCTCTCTCTCTCTCTCTCTCTCTCTCTCTCTCTCTCTCTCTCTCTCTCTCTCTCTTCTCTCTCTCTCTCTCTCTCTCTCTCTCTCTCTCTCTCTCTCTCTCTCTCTCTCTCTCTCTCTCTCTCTCTCTCTCTCTCCTCTCTCTCTCTCCTCTCTCTCTCTCTCTCTCTCTCTCTCTCTCTCTCTCTCTCTCTCTCTCTCTCTCTCTCTCTCTCACCGCGCCTTGTGTAAACGGCAATAAACAATCTGTCACCCTGTCTGAAGCTGCCTCGGGTACAGCAAGGCTATTTACTGCTGCAAACTGTGTGTTGATGTCTTTACAGTCTGAACACAGCGGGGAGGAGTGAACAGCTGCTGGGGGCCCCAGTCTCTCTGATCCCCACTTCTAACATGGACACTCTGTGTCTCTCTGGGTCCTGGAGCCTGCATCCTCCAATCGCTCAACCTCACCGCAAGGCAAGACACGAGGCAGCAGCAATGAAACGTTGTGTGTTCTCTCTCTCCCCCACACACCCAGTCTCTCTCCCCACCTCTCTCTCACACACTCTCCCCTCTCCTCTCACTCTCTCTCTCCTCACACTCTCTCTCTCTCTCTCTCCTCTCACTCTCCCCCCCACACACCCAGTCTCTCTCTCCTCTCACACTCTCTCTCTCTCCTCTCACACACTCCCTCTCACACTCTCTCTCTCCCTCACACTCTCTCTCTCTCTCCTCTCACACACTCTCTCTTTCCTCTCTCTCTCTCTCTCTCCTCTCACACACTCCCTCTCACACTATCTCTCTCTCTCTCTCCCTCACACTCTCTCTCTCCTGCTATGGAGGGCGTGCAGCGTAGGTTCACTAGGTTAATTCCCGGAATGGCGGGACTGTCGTATGTTGAAAGGCTGGAACGACTAGGCTTGTATACACTGGAATTTAGAAGGATGAGAGGGGGATCTTATTGAAACATATAAGATAATTAGGGGATTGGACACATTAGAGGCAGGAAACATGTTCCCAATGTTGGGGGAGTCCAGAACAAGGGGCCACAGTTTAAGAATAAGGGGTAGGCCATTTAGAACGGAGATGAGGAAGAACTTTTTCAGTCAGAGAGTTGTGAAGGTGTGGAATTCTCTGCCTCAGAAGTTCGTTGGATGCTTTCAAGAGAGAGCTGGATAGAGCTCTTAAGGATAGTGGAGTCAGGGGGTATGGGGAGAAGGCAGGAACGGGGTACTGATTGAGAATGATCAGCCATGATCACATTGAATGGCGGTGCTGGCTCGAAGGGCCGAATGGCCTCCTCCTGCACCTATTGTCTATTGTCCCCCTCCTCTCACACACTCTCTCTCTCTCTCCCTCACACACTCTATCTCTCTCTCCCTCACACACTCTCTCTCCCTCTCACTCTCTCTCTCTCTCCTCTCACACACTCTCTCTCTCTCCTCTCACACACTCTCTCTCCTCTCACACTCTCCCTCTCTCCTCTCACACACTCTCTCTCTCTCCTCTCACACACTCTCTCTCTCCTCTCACACACTCTCTCTCTCTCTCCCTCACACACTCTCTCTCTCTCTCACACTCTCTCTCTCTCTCCACACTCTCCCCTCTCCCTCACACTCTCTCTCTCTCTCTCCCCTCTCACACTCTCTCTCCCCTCTCACACTCTCTCTCCCCTCTCACACTCTCTCTCCCCTCTCACACTCTCTCTCCCCTCTCACACTCTCTCTCCCTTCTCACACTCTCTCTCCCTTCTCTCACTCTCTCTCTCCCCTCACACTCTCTCTCCCCTCACTCTCTCTCCCCTCACACTCTCTCTCCCCTCACACACTCTCTCTCTCTCTCTCCCCTCACACACTCTCTCTCTCTCTCTCCCCTCACACACTCTCTCTCTCCCTCACACTCTCTCTCCCCTCTCACACTCTCTCTCTCCTCTCACACTCTCTCTCTCCCTTCTCACTCTCTCTCTCCCCTTACACATTCTCTCTCTCTCCCCCCTCTCACACACTCTCTCTCTCTCTCTCTCTCCCCCCTTTCCCCGCATACAGTCTCTCTCTCCCCCTCTTCCTCACACTCTCTCTATCTCTCTCTCTCCCCCTCTCCCTCACACACATTCTCGCTCCCCCCCCATCTCTCTTCATGATCACATCGAAGGGCCGAATGGCCTCCTCCTGCACCTATTGTCTATTATCTATCTCCTCCATGCCCACTAACGTGCCCCATCTAACCCGTTTGCGGCCTATATCCCTCTAAACCTTTCATTTCCATGTACCTCTCGAAGTGTCTTCAGTGTTGGGATAGTCCCAGCCTCAAAGACCTCCTCTGGCAACTCGTTCCATACACCCACCACCCTCTGTGAAAAGATTACCCCTCTGTTTGCTATTAAATCTTTTCCCTCTCATTTAAACCCATATCTTCTGGTTCTCGATTCCCCTACTCTGGGCAAGAGACTCTGTGCATCTACCCAATCTATTCCCCTCATGATTTTATACACCTCTATAAGATCACTCCTCATCCTCCTGCGCTCCGTGGAATAGAGACCCAGCCTGCTCAACCTCTCCCTATAACTCAGGCCCCCAATCCTGGCAACACTCTCGTAAACCCTTTTCCAGCTTAACATCTTTCCCATAACACGGTGCCCTGAACAATGCATTCTCACCAACGTCTTATACAACTGCAACATGACCTCCCAACTTCTATACTCTGAATACTCTGACTGATGAAGGACAAAGTGCCAAAAGCCTTTTTGACCATTTAAAACTGAGGTGAGAAGGAACTCTTTCACCCAGAGAGTTGTGAATTTGTGGAATTCTCTGCCACCGAGGGCAGTGGAGGGCAATTCACCGGATGGATTTAAGAGAGAGTTAGATAGAGCTCTAGGGGCTAGCGGAATCATGGGATATGGGGAGAAGGCAGGCACGGGTTATTGATTGTGGACGATCAGCCATGATCACAATGAATGGTTCGAAGGGCCGAATGGCCTCCTCCTGCACCTATTTTCTACGTTTCTATGTTTCTATGACCGCCCGACCTACCTGCCTCTCCACTGAGGATCACCCCTCAGCCTCCTGCGCCCCAAAACTAAGTCCCAGCCTGCCCGACCTCTCCCTAGAGCTCAGACGATCTCAACCAAGCGATGATGTAAAGCAATGGGAAAGCAAATGGACTTGCAGCCCAGCGGTAGAGTTGCTGCCTCATAGCCCCAGAGACCCGAGTCGATCCTGACTACGGGTGCCGTCTGTACGGAGTTTGTACGTTCTCCCTGCGACTGCGCGGGTTTTCTCCGGGTGCTTGGGATTCCCCCCACACTCCAAAGACGTGCAGGTTTGTAGGTTAATTGGCTTCGGTAAAATTGTAAACGATCTCTAGTGTGTGTAGGATAGTGTTCGTGTGCGGGGATCGCTGGTCGGTGTAGTGGGCTGAAGTGCCTGTTTCTGCACTGTATCTCTAAACTAAACTAAACTAAAGGGCTGCTATTGAGGGCGTGCAGCGTAGGTTCACGAGGTTAATTCCCGGAATGGCGGGACTGTCATATGTTGAAAGACTGGAGCGACTAGGTTTGTATACACTTGAATTTAGAAGGATGAGAGGGGATCTTATCGAAAGATATAATATTATTAAGGGGTTGGACACGTTAGAGGCAGGAAACATGTACCCAATGTTGGGGGAGTCCAGAACAAGGGGCCACAGTTTAAGAATAAGGGGTAGGCCATCTAGAACAGAGATGAGGAAAAACATTTCAGTCAGAGAGTTGTGAATCTGTGGAATTCTCTGCCTCAGAAGGCAGTGGAGGCCAATTCTCTGAATGCTTTCAAGAGAGAGCTAGATAGAGCTCTTAAGGATAGTGGAGTCAGGGGGTACGGGGAGAAGGCAGGAACGGGGTACTGATTGAGAATGATCAGCCATGATCACATTGAATGGTGGTGCTGGCTCGAAGGGCTGAATGGCCTCCTCCTGCACCTATTGTCTATTGACTAAACTAAACTAAGGTGCAGGAAGGAACTGCAGATGTTGGTTTAAAACTAAAACTAAAGTGCTGCCGTTTCCTGCCACATCCCAAAGACGTGCGGGTTTGTAGGTTAATTGCCCCTCTGTAAATTACCTTTAGTGCGTAGGGAGTGGATGAGAAAATGGAATAGCTGTCAAGCAGCGTGGAGCTTCGATCGCCCCGACACGGGTGGTTCGACTGCCACGACCGCGGGAGAATAAAGAGGGAAGGAGATTAGATTTTATTGCCTTCCATCACAGTGAGGAATCCGCTGTGGTGGATGTTTATGTTGACTTTTACGCAGTTGTGTGTCTTGTATGGCTGTATGGTAAAACGAATATCACTGTGCCTTAATTGGTGCACGTGACAATAAACTGACCTTTGAAATGTTGAACTAGTGTGAACGGTCGATCGATGACCAGTGCAGGCTCGTGGATGATTTGGCTCGAAGGGCCGAATGGTTTGGACGAGGGAATTGAATGCAACATCTCCAAGTTTGCGGATGACACGAAGCTGGGGGGCAGTGTTAGCTGTGAGGAGGATGCTAGGAGGCTGCAACGTGACTTGGATAGATTAGGTGAATGGGCAAATGCATGGCAGATGCAGTATAATGTGGATAAATGTGAGGTTATCCACTTTGGTGGCAAGAACAGGAAAGCAGACTATTATCTGAATGGTGGCCGATTAGGAGAAGGGGAGATGCAACGAGACCTGGGTGTCGTGGTACACCGGTCATTGAAAGTAGGCATGCAGGTGCAGCAGGCAGTGAAGAAAGCGAATGGTATGTTGGCATTCATAGCGAGGGGATTTGAGTATAGGAGCAGGGAGGTTCTGCTGCAGTTGTACAGGGCATTGGTGAGACCGCACCTGGATTATTGCGTACAGTTTTGGTCTCCTAATCTGAGGAAAGACATTCTAGCCTTAGAGGGAGTACAGAGAAGGTTCACCAGATTGATTCCTGGGATGGCAGGACTTTCATATGAAGAAAGACTGGGTAGACTCGGCTTGTACTCGCTGGAATTTAGAAGATTGAGGGGGGATCTTATAGAAACGTACAAAATTCTTAAGGAGTTGGACAGGCTAGATGCGGGAAGATTGTTCCCGATGTTGGGGAAGTCCAGAACAAGGGGTCACAGTTTAAGGATAAGGGGGAAGTCTTTTAGGACTGAGATGAGAACGTTTTTTTTCACACAGAGAGTGGTGAATCTGTGGAATTCTCTGCCACAGAAGGTAGTTGAGGCCAGTTCATTGGCTATATTTAAGAGGGAGTTAGATGTGGCCCTTGTGGCTAAAGGGATCAGGGGGTATGGAGAGAAGGCAGGTACAGGTTACTGAGTTGGATGATCAGCCATGATCATATTGAATGGCGGTGCTGGCTCGAAGGGCCGAATGGCCTACTCCTGCACCTATTTTCTATGTTTCTATGTTTCCATGGATCGAAAGGCCTGTTTCCGCACGGCATCTCTAATCTAAACTAAACTAGTGTAGGTGTGATCGATGGCCAGCGTTGTGGTGTATATATATTGGTAACTGTAACTTGAAGTACAGAGTACTAAAATGGTATGATTTGTTTAGTTTAGTTTAGAGATACAGGTCGGAAACAGGCCCTTCGGCCCACCGGGTCTGCGCCGACCAGCGATCCCCGCATCCTACACGCGCTAGGGTCAAGCCAAGTTTTCTCCGAGATCTTTGGTTTCCTCTTGCACTCCAAAGATGTACTGGTATGCAGGTTAATTGGCTTAGTAAATGTAAAAATTGTCCCGAGTGGGTGTAGGATAGTGTTAGATTTTTAGATTTAGATTTAGAGATACAGCGCTTTTAGAAACAGGCCCTTCGGCCCATCCGGTCCGCGCCGCCCAGCGATCCCCGCACACTAACACTATCCTACACCCACTAGGGACAGTTTTTACATTTACCAAGCCAATTAACCTACAAACCTGCACGTCTTTGGAGTGTGGGAGGAAACCGCTGAGTTACTCCAGTTTTTTGTGTCCACCTTCGGTTACCACTTGACCATGTGTTTAGCTCAGTATAGTTTACAGATACACCACGTAAACAACCCCTTTGGCCCACCGAGTCCACGCCGACCAGCGATCCCCACACACTGTGTCTGAAGAGGATGTCTCGACCCAAAACTGGGTCACACGCTTGTGTGTGTCGGAACGTGTTAGTGTACAGGGTGATCTATGTAATTCAAAAGGAACTGCAGATGCTGGTTTATACCAAAGGTAGATACAAACGGCAGGAGCAACTTCTCCAATAGTTTCACTTTAGTTCAGACACAAAATACTGGAGTAACTCAGCGGGTCAGGCAGCATCTCTGGAGAGAAGGAATGGGTGACGTTTCTTTTAGATTTAGAGATACAGCGTGGAAACAGGCCCTTCGGCCCACCGGGTCCGCGCCGCCCAGCGATCCCCGCACACTAACACTATCCTACACACACTAGGGACAATTTTTACATTTGCCCAGTCAATTAGCCTACAAACCTGCACGTCTTTGGAGCGTGGGGGGAAACCGAAGATCTTGGAGAAAACCCACGCAGGTCACGGGGAGAACGTACAAACTCCGTACAGACGGCGCCCGTAGTCAGGATCGAACCTGAGTCTCCGGCGCTGCATTCGCTGTAAGGCAGCAACTCTGCCGCCGCGTGTTAGCGTGCGGGGATCGCCGGTCGGCGCGGACCCGGTGGGCTGAAAGGGCCTGTTTCCGCGCTGTATCTCAAGACTAAACTAAACTGTGGGACATTTACCTTGCACTGTGAGCAGACGGAAATGTTTTTGATTGCAAATTACATTACTGAAGTTGAAGAAAGAGGACGATGATCAACTGCGGGTAAGACTACCAAACAAGGCCATCCAGAAAGGAAAGAAAGCCATCCCATTAACTGACATTGGTCCTGATGTTTATGAAACCCTCACCATCATCCCAGCCCCACAGAAAGCAAGCAGGTTTCATCTGAGACTGTTCTTTCAAACCGTGATGCTCACTTCAACCCTAAACCCACAGAGATTGCGGAAAGTTACAAATTTCACACAAGAAACCAGAAGTCTGGAGAGACCGTGGATGAGTACGTTATCTCATTGAAGAAGTTGTCTCTACACTAAGTGTAGGAAAATAACTGCAGATGCTGGTACAAATCGAAGGTATCACAGCGGGTCAGGCAGCATCTCTGGAGAGGAGAGAAGGAATGGGTGACGTTTCGGGTTATAACAAGGGGAGTTGAGTACAGGAGCAAAGAGGTCCTTCTGCAGTTGTACAGGGCCCTAGTGAGACCGCACCTGGAGTACTGTGTGCAGTTTTGGTCTCCAAATTTGAGGAAGGATATTCTTGCTATTGAGGGCGTGCAGCGTAGGTTTACTAGGTTAATTCCCGGAATGGCGGGATTGTCGTATGTTGAAAGACTGGAGCGACTAGGCTTGTATACACTGGAATTGAGAAGGATGAGAGGGGATCTTATCGAAACGTATAAGATTATTAAGGGGTTGGACACGTCAGAGGCAGGAAACATGTTCCCAATGTTGGGGGAGTCCGGAACCAGGGGCCACAGTTTAAAAATAAGGGGTAGGCCATTTAGAACTGAGATGAGGAAAAAAAAATTCAGTCAGAGAGTTGTAAATCTGTGGAATTCTCTGCCTCAGAAGGCAGTGGAGGCCAATTCTCTGAATGCATTCAAGAGAGAGCTAGATAGAGCTCTTAAGGATAGCGGAGTCAGGAGGTATGAGGAGAAGGCAGGAACGGGGTACTGATTGAGAATGATCAGCCATGATCACATTGAATGGCGGTGCTGGCTCGAAGGGCCGAATGGCCTCCTCCTGCACCTATTGTCTATTGTCTATGGAATGGGTGACGTTTCGAGTCGAGACCCTTCTTCCTCAGGAGTGAAGGAATGGTTGACGTTTCGGGTCGGAAGAAGGGTCTCGACCCGAAACGTCACCCATTCCTTCTCTCCTCTCCAGAGATGCTGCCTGACCCGCTGAGTTACTCCAGCTTTCTGTGATACCTGGCTCTACACTATGGTTGCCAGCAGTCCCGCAATAAACTAAACATAGGGAAGGGGTTGCACGCACGCACGCACGCACGCACGCCCACATCCAGCGTGTGATCATGATCAGATAACCTATCATTCAAAGACAGCACGCTCAACATTTAGTGCGGCACAATGGCGCAGCGGTAGAACTACTGCCTCACGGCGCCAGAGACCCGTGCTCGATCGATCCTGACTACGGGCGCTGTCTGTACGAAGTTTGTACGTTGCCCCAGTGACCACGTGGGTTTTCTCCAGGTGCTCCGGATTTCCTCCCACACCCCAAACACATACAGGTCTGAGGGTTAATCATCCCCCTGTAAATTGCCCCTCGAGTGCGGGGAGTGGATGAGAAAGTGGGATCACACAGAACTGGTGTGTATGGGTGATCGATGGCAGGCATGGACTCGGTGGGCCGAAGGGCCTGTTTCCCTGCTCTATCACTAAACTAAACTAAACACATACACAAATTGTTGGAGTCACTCAGCGGATTAGACAGCATCTCCGGAGATAAGGAATAGATGATGTTTCGGGTTGAGAAACTAAACTAAACTAAAGAAGGGTCTCGACCCGAAACGTCACCCATTCAATAGACAATAGGTGCAGGAAGTGGCCATTCGGCCCTTCGAGCCAGCACCACCATTCAATGTGATCATGGCTGATCATTCTCAATCAGTACCCCGTTCCTGCCTTCTCCCCATACCCCCTGACTCCGCTATCCTTAAGAGCTCTATCTAGCTCTCTCTTGAATGCATTCAGAGAATTGGCCTCCACTGCCTTCTGAGGTAGAGAATTCCACAGATTCACAACTCTCCGACTGAAAAAGTTTTTCCTCATCTCCGTTCTAAATGGCCTACCCCTTATTCTTAAACTGTGGCCCCTGGTTCTGGACTCCCCTAATATTGGGAACATGTTTCCTGCCTCTAACGTGTCCAGCCCCTTAATAATCTTATACGTTTCGATAAGATCTCCTTTCATCCTTCTAAATTCCAGTGTATACGAGCCCAGTCGCTCCAGTCTTTCAACATACGACAGTCCCGCCATTCCGGGAATTAACCTAGTAAACCTACGCTGCACGCCCTCAATAGGAAGAATATCTTTCCTCAAATTTGGAGACCAAAACTGCACACAGTACTCCGGGTGTGATCATGGCTGATCATTCACAATCAGTACCCCGTACATTCCTTCTCTCCTGAGATGCTGCCCGACCCACTGAGTTACTCCTGCATTTCGTGTCAACCTTTGATTTAAACCAGCATCTGCGTCCATATGTGCCCATCCACAATGACGGACTGAGTCTACACAGCCCGTTCCAAGAGCTGAGGAGGGAGTCCTTGCCATTGAAACGTAGGCAGCGGAAGTGGCTTCGCGGACACGTTTGAAGATGCTACGAAGTTAGGTGGAGGGGCAGGCAGTGTAGAGGTCGCAGGGACTCTGCAGAGGGACTCGGGCAGGCTGATAGGAAGATAGATTTTCTTTTAGATTTAGAGATACAGCGCGGAAACAGGCCCTTCGGCCCACCGGGTCTGCGCCGCCCAGCGATCCCCGCACACTAAACACTGTGATGGATGTTTGTGTTGGGGTCGGGTGTCCTGTGTTCTTTTCTTTTTTGCTGTGTCTTGTCACTGCTGAAATTTCGTTCGGTATTTATACCGAATGACAATAAAGTTCTGTTATACTGTTATCCTACACACACAAGGGACAATTTTTACATTTACCCAGCCAATTAACCTACATATCTGCACGTCTGTGGAGTGTGGGAAGAAACCGAAGATCTCGGAGAAAACCCACGCAGGTCACGGGGAGAACGTACAAACTCCGTACAGACGGCGCCCGTAGTCAGGATCGAACCTGAGTCTCCGGCGCTGCATTCGCTGTAAGGCAGCAACTCTACCGCTGCGCCACCGTGCCTCCATGATAGGCGGAGGGGCAGGCAGTGTGGAGGATGCTGGGACTCTGCAGAAGGGCTCGGGCAGGTTGGGAGAGTGGGCAGAGAAGCGGCAGATGAAATATCCTGGAGCAAAGTGTGCAGTCAAGCACTTATTGGTCGGAGGAGTAAACGAGGAGAGGATTCAGAAATTCCTCCTCTTCTCCTTCCGAAAGGAACGTCCTTTAATTCTGAGGCTGTGCCCTCTGGTCCTGGACTCTCCCACTAGTGGAAACATCCTCTCCACATCCACTCTATCCAGGCCGCTCACTATTCGGTACGTTTCAATGAGGTCTCTCCTTCTAAACTCCAGCGAGTACAGGCCCAGTGCCATCAAACGGTGAACCGGACAGCAACCTAGGTTTGGCACAACTTGCATCTTCTCCAGAGAAACCAAGGAATGAGCAGTAAATGCTGGTCACGCCAAAGACGCCGCAAACTAAAAAACTAATCAAAAGTGCCAATTGCAGAGCTCAGCAACAGAGCAGCTGGTGAGTTAATATGGGACGGATTAAAGGGTTGTACTTTATTTAACCACTGATTACAGGCAAACCTAGATTGGGTTGGGAAATTAAATGGATGAAATTCGAACGCTGAATCCCAAACGGATACCAAATCACTGGTCTCGACCCAAAACGTCACCCGTTCCTTCCCTCCAGAGATGCTGCCAGTCCCGCTGAGTTACTCCAGCATTTTGTGACTTTCTTCGGTGTAAACCAGCATCTGCAGTTCCTTCCTGAGGTACTGAGTGAGAATATAAGAAAATAACTGCAGATGCTGGTACAAATCGAAGGTATTTATTCACAAAATGCTGGAGTAACTCAGCGGGTCAGGCAGCATCTCGGGAGAGGGAATGGGTGACGTTTCGGGTCGAGACCCTTCTTCAGACTGAACCTGCTGAGTTACTCCAGCATTTTGTGAATAAATACTGATTGAGAATGATCACCCATGATCACATTGAATGGCAGTGCAGGCTCGAAGGGCCGAATGGCCTACTCCTGCACCTATTGTCTATTGTCTAATGTCTTCCTAGTCACCTTGTCTGCACAGTGGCTAGAGATTGAGAATGTTAGGTAGGTAACAATTGTATTCCCAGCAGCAGCAACAAAACCATGTGTCTGATATAGACACAAGGAACTGCAGGTGCTGCACTACAAAAAAAAATCACAAAGTGCTGGAGTAGCTCCACGGGTCAGGCAGCGTCTCTGGAGGACATGGTTATGTGGCATTTCTGGTCAGGTCTCTGACCCAAAACGCCATCTTTCCACGTCCTCCAGAGATGTTTATTGACCCGCTGCGTTACTCCAGCACTTTGCTAGTGTGTTTTAATATGTCCGATATTTAATTAACGTTCATTGGTCAGCCCAGCTTTCAGGAGAATTGGGAAACCTAAACCGCTAACTGGCGGCACGGTGGCGCAGCGGGTAGAGCTGCTGCCTCACAGCGCCAGAGACCCGGGTTCGATCCCGACTACGGGTGCTGCCTGTACGGAGTTTGTACGTTCTCCCCGTGACCGCGTGGGTTTTCTCCGAGATCTTCGGTTTCCTCCCACACTCCAAAGACGTGCAGGTTTGTAGGTTAATCGGCTGGGTGTACATGTAAATTGTCCCTAGTGTGCGTAGGATAGTGTTAATGTGCGGGGATCGCTGGTCGGCGCGGACTCGGTGGGCCGAAGGGCCTGTTTCTGCGCTATATCTCTAAACTAGACTAAAGGCCATTTAGAACGGAGATGAGGAAAAACTTTTTCAGTCAGAGAGTTGTAAATCTGCGGAATTCTCTGCCTCAGAAGGCAGTGGAGGACAAGTCTCTGAATGCATTCAAGAGAGAGCTAGATAGAGCTCTTAAGGATAGCGGAGTCAGGGGGTATGGGGAGAAGGCAGGAACGGTGTACTGATTGAGAGTGATCAGCCATGATCACATTGAATGGCGGTGCTGGCTCGAAGGGCCGAATGGCCTCCTCCTGCACCTATTGTCTATTCCTTCTCCCCATAGCTGTTGAAGGGCGTGCTGGCATTGGATTACAGAGGTATTTTCTGGGAATGATCATGGGAACGAGTGGGTTAACATATGAATGCTTGGTGTCTCTGGGCCTGCACTCGCTGGAGTTTAGAAGGATGGAGGGGGGGGAACGTACCGAATAATGAAAGGCCTGGATAGAGCGGATGTGGAGAGGATGTTTCCAATGATGGGAGAGAGTCTAGGACCAGAGGACACAGCACCAGATTAAAAGGACGTTCCTTTCGAATGGAGATGAGGGTGAATTTCTTCAGACAGATTGTGGTGAGTCTGTAGAATTCATTGCCCGAGACTACTGGGGCGAAGTCAATAGACAATAGACAACAGACAATATGTGCAGGAGTAGGCCATTCTGCCCTTCGAGCCAGCATGCCATTCAATGTGATCATGGCTGATCATTCTCAATCAGTACCCCGTTCCTGCCTTCTCCCCATACCCCCCGACTCCGCTATCATTAAGAGCTCTATCTAGCTCTCTCTTGAATGCATTCAGAGAATTGGCCTCCACTGCCTTCTAAGGCAGAGAATTCCACAGATTCACAACTCTCTGACTGAAAAGGTTTTTCCTTATCTCAGTTCTAAATGGCCTACCCCTTATTCTTAAACTGTGGCCCCTGGTTCTGGACTCCCCCAACATTGGGAACATGTTTCCTGCCTCTAACGTGTCCAACCCCTTAATAATCTTATCTGTTTCGATAAGATCTCCTCTCATCCTTCTAAATTCCAGTGTATACAAGCCTAGTCGCTCCAGTCTTTCAACCTACGACAGTCCCGCCATTCCGGGAATTAACCTAGTAAACCTACGCTGCACTCCCTCAATAGCAAGAATATCCTTCCTCAAATTTGGAGACCAAAACTACACACAGTACTCCTGGTGCGGTCTCACTAGGGCCCTGTACAACTGCAGAAGGACCTCTTTGCTCCTATACTCAACTCCTCTTGTTATGAAGGCCAACATTCCATTGGCTTTCCATTATCCTTGCCTACTTTTAAAGCTTAGATTGATCAGTAAGGCCGTCAAAGGTTGTGGGGAGGAGAATGGGGTTGAGAGGGGAAAATAGATCAGCCTCTGAGATCTTGGGTTTCCTCCCACATTCCAAAGATGTACAGGTTTGTAGGTTAATTGGCTTGGTAAAAGTGTGTGTAGGATAGTGTTAATATGCGGGGATCGTTGGTCGGTGTGGACCCGGCGGGCCGAAGGGCCTGATTCCACGTTGTATCTCCAAACTAAATTAGACCATTCGGCCCATCGAGTCCACTCCGCCATTCAATCATGGCTGATCTATCTCTCCCGCCTAACCCCATTGTCCTGCCTTCTCCCCATAACCCCTGACGCCCGTCACTAATCAAGAATCTATCTATCTCTGGCTTAAATATATCCACTGACTTGGCCTCCACAGCCGTCTGTGGCAAAGAATCCCACAGATTCACCGCCCCGTTTGGGAACGGCTCTGCTCGAGACCGCCAAGAAATTCCAGAGTTGTGGATGTGACCCGGTCTATCACACCGACCACACTCTCCACCATCGACTCCATCTACACCTCACGCTGCCTCAGAAAGCAGCCGGCATGATCACAGACGTGTCCCTGTCCCACCCCGGTCATTCCATCTTCACCCCGTTCCCGTCCGGGAACGCAAAGACGCGTCAGACTCGGGAACAGCTTCTTCCCCTCTGTTATCAGGCTTCTGAACGGTCCTTCCATCAGCTAGGCCGCTGTCCCATCCACCTCTACCCCACTGCAGACATTGGACTTGGTCTCTGAATCCTTTTTAGAGTCATAGAGTGACACAGTGTGGAAACAGGCCCTTCGGCCCAACTTGCCCACACCGGCCAACAATGTCCCAGCTACACTAGTCCCACCAGCCTGCTCTTGGTCCATATCCCTCCAAATCCATCCTATCCATGTACCTGTCTAACTGTTTCTTAAATGATGGGATAGTCCCAGCCTCAACTACCTCCTCTGGCAGCTCGTTCCATACACCCACCACCCTCTGTGTGAAAAAAATTACCCCTGGGATTCCTATTAAATCTTTTCCCCTTCACCTTGAACCTATGTCCTCTGGTCCTCGATTCCCCTACTCTGGGTAAAAGACTCTGTGCGTCTACCCGATCTATTCCTCTCATGATTTTGTGCACCTCTATAAGTTCTCCCCTCATCCTCCTGCGCTCCATTGAATAGAGACCCAGCCTACTCAACCTCTCCCTGTAGCTCACACCCTCTAGTCCTGGCAACATCCCCGTGAACTGTTTCTCTTTGCTCTATCCACTGTACTTGAGTTTGACTCAGTTATATTCATGTACGGTATTATCTGTTTGTATAACGTGCAAAACAAACCCTTTTCACAGTACCACAGTACACGTGGCAATAAGAAAACTAAAGGTTTACGTTTAGGGTTACCGAGGTACAGGGAAAAGCTTTGGTTTTGCATTGTCCAATTAGATCAGGTAATAATACTATACGTAGATACACTCAAGTACAATAGGTAGGACAAAGGGGAAGATACAGAGTGCAGAATATAGTTCTCAGCATTGTAGCGCACTAGTTCCACAGACAAAGTCCAATGTCCACAATGGGGCAGATTATTATCTCAATGGTGTCAGATTAGGTAAAGGGGAAGTGCAACGAGACCTGGGTGTCCTTGTACACCAGTCACTGAAAGTAAATTCTTAAGGGGTTGGACAGGCTAGATGCAGAACAAGGGGTCACAGTTTAAGGATAAGGGGGAAGTCTTTTAGGACCGAGATGAGAAGGGTTTTTTTCACACAGAGAGTGGTGAATCTATGGAATTCTCTGCCACAGAAGGTAGTTGAGGCCAGTTCATTGGCTATATTTAAGAGGGAGTTAGATGTGGCCCTTGTGGCTAAAGGGATCAGGGGGTATGGAGAGAAGGCAGGTACGGGATACTGAGTTGGATGATCAGCCATGATCATATTGAATGGCGGTGCAGGCTCGAAGGGCCGAATGGCCTACTCCTACACCTATTTTCTATGTTTCTATGTTTCTAAGCGTGCAGGTACAGCAGGCAGTGAAGAAAGCTAATGGCATGTTGGCCTTCATAAAAGAGGATTTGAGTAGAGGAGCAAAGAGGTCCTTCTGCAGTTGTACAGGGCCCTGGTGAGACCACACCTAGAGTACTGTGTGCAGTTTTGGCCTCCTAATGCGAGGAAGTGCAACGAGACCTGGGTGTCCTAATGCGTCCTTGCTGTTGAGGCAGTGCAGCGTAGGTTCACCAGATTAATCCCCGGGATGGCGGGACTGTCACATGAGGAAAGATTGGAAAGACTGGGCTTGTATTCACTGGAGTTTAGAAGGATGAGAGGGGATCTTATAGAAACGTATCAAATTATAAAAGGACTGGACAAACTAGATGCAGGAAAACGTTCCCAACGTTGGGGGAGTCCAGAACCAGGGACCACACAGTCTAAGAATAAAGGGGAGGCCATTTAAAACTGAGAAGAGAAGAAACCTTTTTCACCCAGAGAGTTGTGGATTTGTGGAATTCTCTGCCAGAGGGCAGTGGAGGCCAATTCACTGGATGGGTTTAAAAGAGAGTTAGATAGAGCTCTAGGGGCTAGTGGAATCAAGGGATATGGGGAGAAGGCAGGCACGGGTTACTGATTGTGGATGATCAGCCATGATCACAATGAATGGCGGTGCTGGCTCAAAGGGCCAAATGGCCCCCTCCTGCACCTATTTTCCATGTTTCTATGTGAAACCTGATAACAGAGGGGAAGAAACTGTCCCTGAGTCTGGTGGTGCGCGCTGGCAAGCCTCTGTATCGATGGAAGAACAGCACAAGAACAGGCCATTCGGCCCAGAATGTCCGTGCCGTACATGAGGCCAAGTTAGACTAATCCCCTCAGCCTGCACGAGATCCTGCACATGAAGCTAATCTAAACCACCGTAACATGCTGGAGCCTACCAGGCCATTGGCAAGTCATGCACGCTTCATTGGAAGCCATGTCCTGGGAATAATGATCTCACTGGGAGGGAAGCTCTGAGTGTATACACAGAGAGCCAGAGGCCTCTATCCTGGCACTGCCTCGATGTGCAGAGCATTGAGTAACTGCACAGCACATCAAAGCCCAGGGCTGTTCACGCTCTGGGTCCAAGGTGGCTTCCATTTGTGGAACCCTGGCCCCAGGCTTGAAGGTGACCCCCCTCTCCCTTACCTCCCCCATCCCCCCACGCCCCATCCCCATACCCCCCACCCTATCCCCACCCACCCAGTCCCCCTATCCATCTCCCCCACCCCATCTTCCCGTCCCCACCCCGTCCCCATCCCCCCACCCCATCACCATACAACATCCCCATTCCATCCCCCCCACCTCGTCCCCATTCCATCCCCCCGCCCCGTCCCGTCCCCCTTCCCCTCCCCCCATCCCTTCCACCACCCCGTTCCCCCTACCGTCGCCTCCCTTCCCCCCCACCCCATCCCCCCCAACCCCACCCCCCCAAACCCCACCCCCCCATCCCCATCCCCCCAAGCTTCCCATCCCCCCATCGTTCCCATCCCCCCACCATTACCATCCCCCCCACTGTTCCCATCCCCCCACCCCGTCCCATCCCCCTCCCCTCATCGCCTCCCATCCCCCCGCACCTGGTCGCCTCCCCCCCCCCCCGTCTGGTCCCCTCCCCCCCCCCCGCCGCCCCCTTGTCCCCTCTTCTCTGCGGACTAAGGCTGGTTTTTACAGCCTGGTCCTATGTGGTGCTGAGCCAGAGCCAGAGCCAGCAGCTGACGCCCAGCTTTGGCATCTCAACCCGATTCCCGTCAGGTGCACAGTCTCACCGATTAATCTACACACCCGCACGTCTTTGGAGAGTGTGTGATGGAACAGCATGGAAACAGGCCCTTCGGCCCACTGAGTCCACGCTGGCCATCGGCCACCCATTTACACCAGATCTGTGTCGGTAGGAACTGCAGATACCGGTTTGAACAGAAGGTAGACACAAAGTGCTGGAGTAACTCAGCGGGTCAGGCAGCATCTCTGGAGAGAAGGAATGGGCGACGTTTCGGGTCGAGACCCTTCTTCAGACTGACCCGCGGAGTTACTCCAGCACTTTGTATCTATCATGTGCAGGAGTAGGCCATTCGGCCCATCGAGCCAGCACCACCATTCAATGTGATCATGGCTGATCATTCTCAATCAGTACCCCTTTCCTGCCTTCTCCCCATACCCCCTGACTCCGCTCCAAATGCAGCCTCACCAGTGCCTTATACAACTGTAACATAACTTCGCACTTTCCCTACTCAGTACCCTGACTGATGAAGGCCAACGTGCCAAAGGCCACCTTAACCACCCCATCTTCCTGCGATGTCACTTTCTGCTTGTGATCCGAAAACATTCGTCATTGAGAATTTAAACACAAAAAAAGCAGAAGTAACTCAGCAGGTCAGGCAGCATCTCAGGAGAGAAGGAATGGGTGACGATTCGGGTCGAGACCCTTCTTCAGACTGATGTCAGGGGGGCGGGACAAAGGAAGGATATAGGTGGAGACAGGAAGATAGAGGGAGAACAGGGAAGGGGGAGGGGAAGAGAGGGACAAAGGAACTATCTAAAGTTGGAGAAGTCGATGTTCATACCGCTGGGCTGCAAGTTGCCCAGGCGAAATATGAGGTGCTGTTCCTCCAATTTCCGGTGGGCCTCACTATGGCACTGGAGGAGGCCCATGACAGAAAGGTCAGACTGGGAATGGGAGGGGGAGTTGAAGTGCTCAGCCACTGGGAGATCAGGTTGGTTAAGGCGGACTGAGCGAAGGTGTTGAGCGAAAAGATCGCCGAGCCTGCGTTTGGTTTCACCGATGTAAAGAGGTTGACATCTAGAGCAGCGGATGCAATAGATGAGGTTGGAAGAGGTGCAGGTGAACCTCTGTCTCACCTGGAAAGACTGTTTGGGTCCTTGGATGGAGTTGAGGGGGGAGGTAAAGGGACAGGCAGCATCACTAGAGAGAAGGAATGGGCGACGTTTCGGGTCGAGACCCTTCCTTGTCACCCATTCCTTCTCTCCCAAGATGCTGCCTGACCCGCTGAGTTACTCCAGCATTTTGTGTCTACACTAGTTCTGCGTTATCCCACTTTCTCATCCATTCCCCACACACTCCTACAACCTACAACCCCGCACGTACAGTTTAGTTTATTGTCACGTGTACCGAGGTACAGTGAAAAGCCTTTGTTGCGGAAAGACAATACACGATTACAATCGAGCCATTTACAGTGTACAGATACATGATAAGGGAATAACGTTTAGTGCGAGGTAAAGCCGGCAAAGTCCGATCAAGGATAATCCGAGGGTCACCAATGAGGTGGATAGTAGTTTAGCCCTGCTCTCTGGTTGTGGTGGGATGGTTCAGTTGCCTGATAACAGCCGGGAAGTCTTTGGGATGTGAGCAGAAACCAGGGCACCCGGAGGAAACCCACGCAGGTCACGGGGAGAACGTACAAACTCCGTTTAGAGAGCACCCGTAGTCGGGATTGATCCCGGGTCTCTGGCGCTGTAAGGCAGCAACTCTACCGCTGCACCACCGTGCCACCCCCAAACGACAGTCCAACAAGAACATTGGAAAATCAAACCCAGCGCCGGAATACAGAAACATGGGATTGGGATGGACAGGAGAACACGGACTCGATGCCCTATGTGATTAGGCGATAGGAGCAGAATTAGGCCATTCGGCCCATCAAGTCTACTCTGTCATTCAGTTGTACAGGGCCCTGGGGAGACCGCATCTGGAGTACTGTGTGCTCAAGAGAGAGCTAGATAGAGCTCTTAAGGATAGCGGAGTCAGGGGGTATGGGGAGAAGGCAGGAACAGGGTACTGATTGAGAATGATCAGCCATGATCACATTGAATGGCGGTGCTGGCTCGAAGTGCCGAATGGCCTCCTCCTGCACCTATTGTCTATCCCCTCTCATCCTTCTAAACTCCAGCGAATACAAGCCTAGTCTTTTCATTCTCACATGAATCAAACCAGTCCCACAATCATATGTGGGAAAGAACTGCAGAGTTTGCAAGTGCTGTAAGGCACCAACTCTACCGCTGAGCCACAATGCCACAGTTTAATTGAATTAAATTGAATTGAATACATTTTATTAGCCAAGTATGTACGCATACAAGGAATGTGCCTCGGTGCTCCGCTCGCAAGTAACAACACGAACATACAGTAAACAATTAAGAATAAAACATAGAACATTGTAGTTTAAAGAACATTGTAGTTTAAACATAGAAACATAGAAAATAGGTGCAGGAGTAGGCCATTCGGCCCTTCGAGCCTGCACCGCCATTCAATATGATCATGGCTGATCATCCAGCTCAGTAGCCTGTACCTGCCTTCTCTCCATACCCCCTGATCCCTTTAGCAAAAAGGGCCACATCTAACTCCCTCTTAAATATAGCCAATGAACTGGCCTCAACTACCTTCTGTGGCAGAGAATTCCACAGACTCACCACTCTGTGTGAAGAAATGTTTTCTCATCTCGGTCCTAAAAGACTTCCCCCTTATCCTTAAGCTGTGACCCCTGGTTCTGGACTCCCCCAACATCGGGAACAATCTTCCCGCATCTAGCCTCTCCAACCCCTTAAGAATTTTATATGTTTCTATAAGATCCCCCCTCAGTCTTCTAAATTCCAGCGAGTACAAGCCCAGTCTATCTAGTCTTTCCTCATATGCAAGTCCCGCCATCCCAGGGATTAATCTGGTGAACCTTCTCTGTACTCCCTCTAAGGCAAGAACGTCTTTCCTCAGGTTAGGAGACCAAAACTGCACACAATACTCCAGGTGCGGTCTCCCCAAGGCCCTGTACAACTGCAGCAGAACCTCCCTGCTCCTAAACTCAAATCTTCTTGCTATGAATGCCAACATACCATTCGCTTTCTTCACTGCCTGCTGCACCTGCACGCTTGCTTTCAATGACTGGTGCACCATGGCACCCAGGTCACGTTGCATCTCCCCTTCTCCCAATCGGTCACCATTCAGGTAATACTCTGCTTTCCTGTTCTTGCCGCCAAAGTGGATAACCTCACATTTATCCACATTATATTGCATTTGCCATGCATTTGCACACTCGCCTAATCCATCCAAGTCACTCTGCAGCCTCCTAGCATCCTCCTCACAGCTAACACTGCCACCCAGCTTCGTGTCATCCGCAAACTTAGAGATGTTGCATTCAATTCCCTCGTCCAAATCATTAATATATATTGTAAATAACTGGGGTCCCAGCACTGAGCCTTGCGGTACCCCACTAGTCACTGCCTGCCATTCCGAAAAGGACCCGTTTATTCCTACTCTTTGCTTCCTGTCCACCAACCAATTTTCTATCCACCTCAACACTGAACCCTCAATACCGTGTGCTTTAAGTTTGTACACCAATCTCCTATGTGGGACCTTGTCGAAGGCCTTCTGAAAACATGTGAAGAATGCCACTGTACAGTAAACCAAACATAATCACAAAATGGCGGAGTAACTCAGCGGGTCAGGCAGCCTCCCTGGAGAGAAGGAATGGGTGACGTTTCGGGTCAAGACCTCTTCTTCACACTGAGGTATTTATTCACAAAATGCTGGAGTAACTCAGCAGGTCAGGCAGCATCTCAGGAGAGAAGGAATGGGTGACGTTTCGGGTCTCGAAACGTCACCCATTCCTTCTCTCCTGAGATGCTGCCTGACCTGCTGAGTTACTCCAGCATTTTTGTGAATAAATACCTTCGATTTGTACCAGCATCTGCAGTTATTTTCTTCACACTGAGAGTCAGGGGAAAGAGAATCAAGAGATATAGACGGTGATCAATATCCACACCACTGGGGTGTAAATTGGAGGAACAGCACCTCATATTTCGCTTGGGCAGCTTACAACGCAGTGGTATGAATATAGATTTTTCTAGTTTCAAGTTATCCTTGCATCCCTCTCTCTCTCCACCTCATCTTGCCCACCCAAGTTGTACCAGCTACAAAGTCGTCTTGTTGAGTCTCATTGTCTGTAACTCGTTTTCACCTAGCCCACAGCTGACAATAGCCTGTTTCCTTTATCGTCGTTACTTTTTGCATACCTTTCATTCATTGTTCTGTATCTCTCCACATCGCTGTCTATATCTCTCTCCTTTCCCTCGCCCCTGACTCTGTCTGAAGAAGGGTCTCGACCCGAAACGTCATCCATTCCTTCTCTCCAGAGATGCTGCCTGACCCGCTGAGTTACTCCAGCACTCTGTGAAACGTCATATATCCACTGGCTTGGCCTCCACAGCCTTCGGTGGCAAAGAATTCCACAGATTCACCACCTTCTGACTATAGAAATTCCTCCTCATCTCCTCCCTAAAAGAACGTCCTTTCATTCTGAGGCTGTGACATTTAATCCTAGACTCTCCCACTAGTGGAAACATCCTCTCCACATCCACTCTATCCAAGCTAAGACATGACAATAGTAATAATGTAAACAAAAGTAAACTGAACAGATGCACGAATAAGCACAAGTGACTCAATCTACAAAAGGACACAGAGTGCTGGAGTAACTCAGCGGGTCAGGCAGCATCTCTGGAGAACATGGGTAGGTGACGTTTCGGGTCAAGACTTTTCTTCAGTGTGTGTGTGTGTGTGTGTGTGTGTGTGTGTAGAGAGAGTGTGTGTGTGTGTGTGTGTGTGTGTGTGTGTGTGTGTGTGTGTGTGTGTGTGTGTGTGTGTGTGTGTGTGTGTGTGTGGAGAGAGTGTGTGTGTGTGTGTGTGTGTGTGTGTGTGTGTGTGTGTGTGTGTGTGTGTATGTGAAGAGAGCTGGAAAAGTGGTTATCTAACCATGTTCCCCAAGAGACTATAGAGAGATACAGCACAGAAACAGGCCATTCGGCCCACCGAGTCCATGTCGACCAGAGACCACCCTATACACTAGCACTATCCTACACTATCCTACACACACTAGGGGCAATTTACAATTTAAAGATGCCACGTAACCTACAAACATGGACGTCTTTGGAGTGTGGGAGGAAACCGGGGCACCCGGAGGAAACCCACGCGGTCACAGGGGAAACGTACTGACGTACAAACAGACAGTACCCGCAGTCAGGGTTGAACCCGGGTCCGTGGTGTAGTAAGGCAGCAACTCTACCACTGCACCATCGTGCCACATGAAGAAGGGATCTGATGAAGGCTTCTTTCTCTCCAAAGATGCCGCCAGACCGCCCGAGTTACTCCAGCATTGTGTCAATTCAAAATGTGTAGGAAGGAACTGTTCCCAATGTTGGGGGAGTCCAGAACCACAGTTTAAGAATAAGGGGTAGGCCATTTAGAACGGAAACTTTTTCAGTCAGAGAGTTGTGAATCTGTGGAATTCTCTGCCTCAGAAGGCAGTGGAGGCCAATTCTCTGAATGCATTCAAGAGAGAGCTAGATAGAGCTCTTAAGGATAGCGGAGTCAGGGGGTATGGGGAGAAGGCAGGAACGGGGTACTGATTGAGAATGATCAGCCATGATCACGGTGAATGGTGGTGCTGGCTCGAAGGGCCGAATGGCCTCCTCCTGCACCTATTGTCTACTGCAGATGCTGGTTCACACCGAAGACAGACACAAAACGCTGGAGTGGCTCAGCGGGACAGGCAGCGTCTCCAGAGAGAAGGAATGGGTGACGTTTCGGGTCGAGACCCTTCTTCAGACCTGAAGGAGTGTGCTGCAGAAGGCAGCCAAGTCTCTGCACTCGATGATCAACCCCACCCCCACCCCACTGTTCCCTGTCTGCATCTGCTCCTGCCGGTCATCATCACTCACTGACAACATGAACCAGATCATCTCCACTTTGTCTGGCTGCCACTGGAGGGATTTTGCCGTGTCAGCAGATGTCTGCAATCCTTTGTGATTGACTCGACTCTCACAGGACTGGATTGGAGTCAATTACATTCAGTTTAGTTACATTGGTCAAATTACATCATCTTTAGGCAGACACAAAATGCTGGAGTAACTCAGCAGGTCAGGCAGCATCTCAGGAGAGAAGGAATGGGTGACGTTTCAGGTCGAGACCCTTCTTCAGACTGATGTCAGGGGGGGCGGGACAAAGGAAGGATATAGGTGGAGACAGGAAGATAGAGGGAGAACAGGGAAGGGGGAGGGGAAGAGAGGGACAGAGGGACTATCTAAAGTTGGAGAAGTCAATGTTCATACCGCTGGGCTGCAAGCTGCCCAAGCGAAATATGAGGTGCTGTTCCTCCAATTTGCACTGGGCCTCACTATGGCACTGGAGGAGGCCCATGGCAGACAGGTCAGACTGGGAGTGGGGAGTTGAAGTGCTCAGCCACCGGGAGATCAGGTTGGTTAAGGTGGACTGTGCGAAGGTGTTGAGCGAACCGATCGCCGAGCCTGCGTTTGGTTTCGCCGATGTAAATAAGTTGACATCTGGAGCAGCGGATGCAATAGATGAGGTTGGAGGAGGTGCAGGTGAACCTCTGTCTCACCTGGAAAGACTGTTTGGGTCCTTGGATGGAGTTGAGGGGGGAGGTAAAGGGACAGGTGTTGCATCTCCTGCGGTTGCAGGGGAAAGTGCCCGGGGAGGGGGTGGTTTGGGTAGGAAGGGACGAGTGGACCAGGGAGTTACGGAGGGAATGGTCTCTGCGGAACGCAGAGAGGGGAGGGGATGGGAAGATGTGGCCAGAGGTGGGGTCCCGTTAGACAATAGACAATAGGTGCAGGAGGAGGCCATTCGGCCCTTCGAGCCAGCACCGCCATTCAATGTGATCATGGCTGATCATTCTCAATCAGTACCCCGTTCCTGCCTTCTCTCCATACCCCCTGACTCCGCTATCCTTAAGAGCTCTATCTAGCTCTCTCTTGAATGCATTCAGAGAATTGGCCCCCACTGCCTTCTGAGGCAGAGAATTCCACAGATTCACAACTCTGTGACTGAAAAAGTTATTCCTCATCTCAGTTCTAAATGGCCGACCCGTTGTAGGTGACGGAAATGTTGGAGGATGATTTGTTGGATCCGCTGGCTGGTGGGGTGGAAGGTGAGAACGAGGGGGATTCTGTCCTTGTTACAAATGGGGGAGGGGGAGCAAGAGCTGAGCTGCAGGATGTAGAAGAGACCCTAGTGAGAGCCTCATCTACAATGGAAGAGGGGAAGCCCCGTTTCCTGAAGAATGAGGACATCTCTGATGCCCTAGTGTGAAACATAGAAAATAGGTGCAGGAGGCCATTCGGCCCTCCGAGCCAGCACTGCCATTCATTGTGATCATGGTTGATCATCCACAATCAGTAACCCGTGCCTGCCTTCTCCCCATATCCCTTGATCCCACTAGCCCCTAGAGCTCTATCTAACTCTCTTTTAAATCCATCCAGTGAATTGGCCTCCACTGCCCTCTGTGGCAGAGAATTCCACAAATTCACAACTCTCTGGGGGAGATAAAGTTTCTCCTCACCTCAGTTTTAAATGGCCTCCCCTTTATTCTTAGACTGTGTGTGTCTCCTGGTTCTGGACTCCCCCAACATTGGGAACTTTTTTTTCCTGCCTCTAGCTTGTCCGGTCCTTTTATGATTTTATACATCTCTATAAGATCCCCTCTCATCCTTCTAAACTCCAGTGAATACAAGTCCGGTCTTTCCAATCTTTCATAAAGAGTGCATGACTTACCTGGGAAGAGGGGCTCGGTATCCTGGCCTTGATTCGCTGCCAGCCCTGAATCGATGAAGTCCATGTTTCCGTGTCAGTGATGATCTGTTCCGCCGAGTTTGTCCACCTGGGTTAGTGTGGCTCAGGTTCCAGTCCCGGTTTAGCTGAGAGTCTGGGTCTGGTCCTTGGCAGCACTGGGATAATCCGACCCTAACGGGAGAGACCAACATCTTAACCCCCATAGTTTAGAGATACAGCGCGGTAACAGGCCCTTCGGCCCACCGGGTCCGTGCCGCCCAGCGATCCCCGCACATTAACACCATCCTACACCCACAAGGGACAATTTTTACATTTTATACCCAGCCAATTAACCGACAAACCTGCACGTCTTTGGAGTGTGGGAGGAAACCGAAGATCTCGGAGAAAACCCACGCAGGTCACGGGGAGAACGTGCAAACTCCGTACAGACGGCACCCGGGATGGAACCCGGGTCTCCGGCGCTGCATTCGCTGTAAGGCAGCAACTCTACCGCTGCGCGACCCGTGAAGGAATAAAGTGCAGGAAGGAACCACAGATGCCGGTTGACACCGAAGATAAGACACAAAATGCTGGAGTAACTCAGCTGGGGCAGGCAGCATCTCTGGAGAGAAGGAGTGGGTGACGTCTCAGGTCGAGACCCTTCTTCAGGAATAAAGATTGGAAGCAATCTCAAGTTCTAAAGAGGTTTTATAAAGTTAGGCAAGATGCATCATGTCTCATCTTCAGAGAGCAGTCCTGAACTGCCATCCACCTCATCGGAGCCCCTCTTTGATCGGACTTTACTGGCTTTATCGTGCACTGTACGTTATTCACGTTATTCCCTGTATCGTGTATCTGTACGCGGTGGACGGCTCGATTGTCATCACGTATTGTCTTTTTGCTGCACCTCTGTACATGTGACAATTAACTAGACTCAAACACAGGTGTCCACCATGTTCCTGAAGAAGGTCCCTGACCCAAAACATCACCTATCCATGTTCTCCAGAGATGGCCAGAAGACAATA
Organism: Rhinoraja longicauda; assembly: GCF_053455715.1. NCBI lineage: Eukaryota > Metazoa > Chordata > Chondrichthyes > Rajiformes > Arhynchobatidae > Rhinoraja > Rhinoraja longicauda. The sequence goes on from NC_135956.1 coordinate 89,849,362, forward strand.
GACAATAGATAATAGACAATAGACGCAGGAGTAGGACACTCGGCCCTTCGAGCCAGCACCGCCATTCAATGTGATCATGGCTGAACATTCTCAATCAGTACCCCGTTCCTGCCTTCTCCCCATACCCCCTGACTCCGCTATCCTTAAGAGCTCTATCTAGCTCTCTCTTGAATACATTCAGAGCACAAGACATAGGAGCAGAATCAGACCACTCGGCCCATCGAGTCTACTCCACCATTCAATCATGGCTGATCTATTTCTCCCGCCTAACCCCATTCTCCTGCCTTCTCTCCATAACCTTTAACACCTTGTACTATTCAAGAATCTCTCAATCTCTGCCATAAAAATATCCACTGACTTGCCCTCCACAGCCTTCTGTGGCAATGAATTCCACAGATTCACCGCCCTCCGACTAAAGAAATTCCTCCTGGTCTCCATCTCTGCTGCCTGACCCGCTGAGTTACCCCAGCACTTTGTCTTTTTTATGGTAAAATGCAGCATCTGCAGTTCCTTATGTCAATGTGGCTCCTCCGATGAATCACGTATCAACATGAGATTGAAGTTTGAATCAGTTCAGTTTAGATTATTGTCACGTGTACCGAGGTACAGTGAAAAGCTTTTGTCGCGCGCTAACCAGCCAGCGGAAAGACAATGCGTGATTACAATCAAGCCATTCACAGTGTAGACACATGATAATGGAATAACGTTTAGTGCAAGGTAAAGCTAGCAAAGTCCGATCAAGGATAGTCTGAGGGTCACCAATGAGGTAGATAGTTCAGCACTGCTCTCTGGTTGTGGTGGGATGGTTCAGTTGCCTGATAACAGCTGGGAAGAAACTGTCCCTGAATCTGGAGGTGTGCGTTTTCACACTTCTGTACCTTTTGCCCGATGGGAGAGGGGAGAAGAGGGAGTGGCCGGGGTGAGACTGGTCCTTGATTATGCTGCTGGCCTTGCCGAGGCAGCGTGAGGTGTAGATGTTTGGGAAAGATAAAACACAACAAGCAGGAGAACTCTAATCCTGGCAGTGGACAAATCTATCCCCACAGACAGACGCACCATAAAGCCCAAGATAGACAGACATAAAGTGCTGGAGTAACTCAGCGCGTCAGGCAGCATCTGTGGAGAGGGGGGATGGGTGACGTTGTGGGTCGGGACCCTTCATCGGACTGCTTGTAGTGTTGGTCTGCCTCAGAAGGCTGCCAGTGGAGGCCAATTCTCTGGATGCTTTCGAGAGAGAGCTGGATAGAGCTCTTAAGGATAGCGGAGTCAGGGGGTATGGGGAGAAGGCAGGAACGGGGTACTGATTGAGAATGATCAGCCATGATCACATTGAATGGCAGTGCTGGCTCGAAGGGCCGAATGGCCTCCTCCTGCACCTATTGTCTATTGTCTATTGGTGGGGGGGGGGGGGGGGGGGGGGGGGGAGAAACCAAAAGCAAGAGAAAAAAACATAAATTCCATCCAGTCCAAATGGTAAAGACCTCACACGGGGAAAACCATGGATGACACACACCAGCCAAACATTACTCATTGCATTTGGCAGGTTTTAGTTACAGCACGGAAACAGGCCCTTCGGCCCACCGAGCCCGCACAGACCGGGCGATCCCCGGCACACTAACATGATCCGGCACACCCAGGGATGTCAGGGTTGAACCCGGCCGGGTCTCCGGCGCTGTAAGGCAATAACTCTACCGCTGCGCCACCGTGCCGAGTCGTACACTTCCAGGGCTGGCGACCAGGAATCGACCCAATCGCCCCCCCACCCCACCCCCACTGGAAAACAAGTCCCCCTCACCCTGCACACAGTACACCCCACCCCCACTGCCCTCACCCTGCACACAGTACACCCCACCCACACCCAGATAGATTAACTCCAGCCCATTCCATCCTGGCCGAGAGTGACAGGAACAGAATTAGGCCATTCGGCCCATCAAGTCTACTCCGCCATTCAATCATGGCTGATCTATCTCTCCCCCTCGACCCCATTCTCCTGCCTTCTCCCCATAACCCCTGACACCCGCACTAATCAAGAATCTATCTATCTCTGCCTTAAAAATATCCACTGACTTGTGGCCTCCACAGCCGTCTGTGGCAAAGAATTCCACAGATTCACCACCCTCTGACTAAAGAAATTCCACCTCATCTCCTTCCCAAAGGAACGTCCTTTAATTCTGAGGCTGTGCCCTCTGGTCCTAGACTCTCCCACTAGTGGAAACATCCTCTCCACATCCACTCTATCCAGGCCTGTCACTAATTCGGTAAGTTTGAAGAAGGGTCTCGACCCTGAAACGTCGCCCATTCCTTCTCTCCAGAGATGTTGCCTGACCCGCTGAGTTACTGTCTTCGGGTTTAAAGCAGCAACTGCAGTTCCTCCTTACACAAGTTTCAATGGGGATCTCTGACTCTCTCCCCTCACACCATCAGCCAACTCTGGGCAGTGCTCACAGTGCACAGAGAGAGACTCACGCCAGCCTGCCTCCAGATGTGGGAACGTGCGGCCAGAGAGGCGGCTGCAGAGACTCAGCGGCTCGGGCTGGGCAGGGTAGGGTAGGGCTGGGCTGGGCTGGGCAGGGTAGGGTAGGGCTGGGCTGGGTAGGGTAGGGTAGGGTAGGGGTAGGGCAGGGTAGGGCTGGTTGGGTAGGGTAGGGTAGGGTAGGGCTGGGCTGGGCTGGGTAGGGTAGGGTAGGGTTGGGTTGGGTAGGGCAGGGTAGGGCTGGGTTGGGCAGGGTAGGGTAGGGCTGGGCTGGGCAGGGTAGGGCTGGGCTGGGCAGGGTAGGGTAGGGCTGGGCAGGGTAGGGTAGGGCTGGGCTGGGCTGGGCAGGGTAGGGTAGGGCTGGGCTGGGCAGGGTAGGGCTGGGCTGGGCAGGGTAGGGTAGGGCTGGGTTGGGCAGGGTAGGGTAGGGTAGGGCTGGGTTGGGCAGGGTAGGGTAGGGCTGGGTTGGGTAGGGTAGGGCTGGGCAGGGTTGGGTAGGGCTGGGTTGGGCAGGGTAGGGCTGGCCTAGGTTGGGCTGGGCAGGGTTGGGTTGGGTTGGGCAGTGCAGGGTTGGGCAGGGCTGGGCAGGGTTGGGTTGGGCAGGGCTGGGTTGGGGCAGGGCTGGGCAGTGTTGAGTTGGGCTGGGTTGTACAGGGCAGGGCTGGGCAGGGTTGGGCTAGACTGGGCTGGGTTGGGTTGGGCAGGGCTGGGCAGGACTGGATTGGGCTGGGCTGGTTGGGTTGGGCAGGGTGGTGTTGGGTTGGGGAGGGTAGTGTTGGTGTTGGGTTGGGCAGGGTTGGGTTGGGCTGGGCAGGGCAGGGCAGGGTAGTGTTGGGTTGGGGTTGGGGTTGGGCTGGGCTGGGCTGGGTTGGGGAGGGTAGTGTTGGGGTTGGGTTGGGGTTGGGCTGGGTTGGGCAGGGCAGGGTAGTGTTGGGTTGGGGAGGGTAGTGTTGGGGTTGGTTGGGCAGGGTTGGGTTGGGCTGGGCAGGGCAGGGCAGGGTAGTGTTGGGTTGGGCAGGGTAGTGTTGGGGTTGGGTTGGGTTGGGCTGGCAGGGCAGGGTAGTGTTGGGTTGGGGAGGGTAGTGTTGGGGTTGGGTTGGGGTTGGGCTGGGCTGGGTTGGGCAGGGCAGGGTAGTGTTGGGTTGGGGAGGGTTGGGTTGGGCTGGGCAGGGCAGGGCAGGGTAGTGTTGGGTTGGGGAGGGTTGGGCTGGGCTGGGTTGGGCAGGGCAGGGTAGTGTTGGGTTGGGGAGGGTTGGGTTGGGCTGGGCAGGGCAGGGCAGGGTAGTGTTGGGTTGGGGAGGGTTGGGCTGGGCTGGGTTGGGCAGGGCAGGGTAGTGTTGGGTTGGGGAGGGTAGTGTTGGGGTTGGGTTGGGGTTGGGCTGGGCTGGGTTGGGCAGGGCAGGGTAGTGTTGGGTTGGGGAGGGTTGGGTTGGGCTGGGCAGGGCAGGGCAGGGTAGTGTTGGGTTGGGGAGGGTTGGGCTGGGCTGGGTTGGGCAGGGCAGGGTAGTGTTGGGTTGGGGAGGGTAGTGTTGGGGTTGGGTTGGGCAGGGTTGGGTTGGGCTGGGCAGGGCTGGGCAGGGCAGGGCAGGGTAGTGTTGGGTTGGGCAGGGTAGTGTTGGGGTTGGGTTGGGTTGGGCTGGGCAGGGCAGGGTAGTGTTGGGTTGGGGAGGGTAGTGTTGGGGTTGGGTTGGGGTTGGGCTGGGCTGGGTTGGGCAGGGCAGGGTAGTGTTGGGTTGGGGAGGGTTGGGTTGGGCTGGGCAGGGCAGGGTAGTGTTGGGTTGGGGAGGGTTGGGCTGGGCTGGGGTTGGGCATGGGCAGGGTAGTGTTGGGTTGGGGAGGGTTGGGTTGGCTGGGCAGGGCAGGGCAGGGTAGTGTTGGGTTGGGGAGGGTTGGGCTGGGCTGGGTTGGGCAGGGCAGGGTAGTGTTGGGTTGGGGTTGGGGTTGGGTTGGGCTGGGCTGGGTTGGGGAGGGTAGTGTTGGGGTTGGGTTGGGGTTGGGTTGGGGTTGGGCTGGGTGGGCAGGGCAGGGTAGTGTTGGGTTGGGGAGGGTAGTGTTGGGGTTGGGTTGGGCAGGGTTGGGTTGGGCTGGGCAGGGCAGGGCAGGGGCAGGGTAGTGTTGGGTTGGGGAGGGTAGTGTTGGGGTTGGGTTGGGCAGGGTTGGGTTGGGCTGGGCTGGGCAGGGCAGGGTAGTGTTGGGGTTGGGTTGGGCTGGGCAGGGTAGTGTTGGGTTGGGGAGGGTAGTGTTGGGGTTGGGTTGGGCAGGGTTGGGTTGGGCTGGGCAGGGCAGGGCAGGGCAGGGTAGTGTTGGGTTGGGGAGGGTAGTGTTGGGGTTGGGTTGGGCAGGGTTGGGTTGGGCTGGGCTGGCAGGGCAGGGTAGTGTTGGGGTTGGGTTGGGCTGGGCAGGGTAGTGTTGGGTTGGGGAGGGTAGTGTTGGGGTTGGGTTGGGCAGGGTTGGGCTGGGTTGGGCAGGGCAGGGTAGTGTTGGGTTGGGGAGGGTAGTGTTGGGGTTGGGTTGGGCAGGGTTGGGCAGGGCAGGGCAGGGCAGGGTAGTGTTGGGTTGGGGAGGGTAGTGTTGGGGTTGGGGTTGGGTTGGGCTGGGTTGGTGAACGGCTCCAACACCGGCCCCACACAAAGGAAACGCAGCAAACACGCAGCGGGCAACACAGAGCAATGATCACAGCCGGCACTCGCCCCAACACTGGGGAAGCCCCCTCGCCCCCTACACCAGGCAACGGCCCCCAACTACAGCAACAACAACAACAGCTCAACTGGACTCCTCACTGACCCCCCCCCCCCCCTCTATCCCCTCTCCATCTCCTCCCCCCTTCTCTCTCCCCTTCCTCTACTCCCTCTCCTCCCTTCTCTCCTCTCCTCTCTCCCTCTCCCCCTTCTCTATCTCCCCCCCCTCTTCTCCCTCACCCTCTTCTCCCTCTCCCCTCCTTCTTTCCCCCTCTTCTCCCCTCTCCCTTCTCTCTCTCCCCCTCTTCCCCCTTCTCTATCCCTCTTCTCTTCTGTACTCTCCCCTTCTCTCCCTCTCCCTCTCCCTCCTCTCCCCCCTCCTCTCTCCCTTTCCGCTCTCCCTCTCTCTCCTTCCCCCTCTCTCCCCTCTCTCTCTCTCCCCCTCTCCCTCTCCCCTTCTCCCCCCCCCCCCCCCGGCCAGTCTAGGCGAGGCTGGAGTCCCACCATGACCCCCCCCCCCTCTCTCTCTCACTCACATTTACACTCCGTCTCCTCTTCGCTTTCGTCGGTTTTCCAACGTCGCTGAATTCTCTCTCTCCTTTTCTTTCTTCCTCCCCAAGCTTTCTCTCTTTATTCTTTCTCTTTATTCTCTCTTTCTCTCTCTCTCTCTCCCTCTCTCTCTCTCTGCCCCCCTCCCTCTCTCTGCCCCCTCTCTCTCTCTCCCTCTCTCTCTCTGCCCCCCTCTCTCTCTCTCTGCCCCCCTCCCTCTCTCTCCCTCTCTCTCTCTGCCCCCCTCCCTCTCTCTCTCCCTCTCTCTGCCCCCTCTCTCTCTGCCCCCCTCTCTCTCTGCCCCCCCCTCTCTCTGCCCCCTCTCTCTCTCTCCCCCCCTCTCTCTGCCCCCCTCCTCTCTCTCCCTCTCTCTCTCTGCCCCCCCTCTCTCTGCCCCCTCTCTCTCTCTCCCCCCCTCTCTCTGCCCCCCTCCCTCTCTCTCCCTCTCTCTCTCTGCCCCCCTCTCTCTGCCCCCCTCTCTCTCTGCCTCCCTCTCTCTCTGCCCCCCTCTCTCTCTGCCCCCCTCTCTCTCTGCCCCCCTCTCTCTCTGCCCCCCCTCTCTCTGCCCCCCCCCCCTCTCTCTCTGCCCCCTCTCTCTCTGCCCCCCTCTCTCTCTGCCCCCCTCTCCCTCCCTCTCTACCTCTATCTCTTGCTCTTTCTCAGCCGCTCGATCACTTTGTTACTTGGCAAAGAAACGAGGGAGGGGGAGGTGAGACTCCGCCTCACACAGAGCTGAGGGAGGGGAGGGAGGGAGAGAGGGGAGGGAGGGAATGAAGAGGGGAAGGAGGAAGGGAGGGAGGGAGAGAGGGAGGGGAGAACATACTTTCACATCGATTGGTTCTGGGCGGCTGGATCAGAACTGCTCAGTCCACACTAAACCCTTTCTCTTAAAGCTGCACTGCCACTTCTGCCTACAGGGATATGAGAAAATAACTGCAGATGCTGGTACAAATCGAAGGTATTTGTCCACAAAATGCTGGAGTAACTCAGCATCTCAGGAGAGAAGGAACTGGCGACGTTTCGGGTCGAGATCCTTCCTCA
>NC_135956.1:89856602-89934102 GCF_053455715.1 Rhinoraja longicauda
GATTTAAGAGGAGACGGGGGGGGGGGGGGGGGGGGAAGGTGGGTTAATATAAGAAAATGGTGCACATGCCTAATGGGGTACTGAACGAAAACCAGTTAAAATGATTCTCAATTCCATCCACAAGTGTTTAGTTTGGATACAGCGCAGAAACATGTCCTTCAACTCCAGAAGTCGGTGCCGACCAGCGGTCCCCACACGCTAACACTATCCTACACACAGTCGGGACAAGTGGCCTGCAAACCTGTGCGCCTTTGGGATGTGGAAGAAAACCGAAGCACCCGGAGAAAACCCACGCGGTCACGGGAGAGAACGTACAAACTCCGCACAGACAGCACCCGTGGTCAGGATGGAACCCAGGTCTCTGGCGCTGTGAGGCGGCAACTCTACCGCTGCGCCACCGTTCTTTCTGATTAGTGAGAATTCCATTGATCCGTTTTGGGGACATATGACAGCAAATACAGATGCAGATGATACAAAGCTGCGTGGCAGTGAGGAAGATGCTATGAGGTTGCAGGGTGACTTGGACAGGTTGTGTGAGTGGGCGGATGCATGGCCGATGCAGATTAATGTGGATAAGTGTGAGGTTATCCACTTTGGTGGTAAGAATAGGAAGCAGATTATTATCTGAATGGTGTCAAGTTAGGAAAAGGGGACGTACAACGAGATCTGGGTGTCCTAGTGCATCAGTCACTGAAAGGAAGCATGCAGGTACAGCAGGCAGTGAAGAAAGCCAATGGAATGTTGCCTTCATAACAAGAGGAGTTGAGTATAGGAGCAAAGAGGTCCTTCTGCAGTTGTACAGGGCCCTAGTGAGACCGCACCTGGAATACTGTGTGCAGTTTTGGTCTCCAAATTTGAGGAAGAATATTCTTGCTATTGAGGGCGTGCAGCGTAGGTTTACTAGGTTAATTCCCGGAATGGCGGGATTGTCATATGTTGAAAGACTGGAGCGCCTAGGCTTGTATACACTGGAATTTAGAAGGATGAGACAGCATGCAAAACAAAGCTTTTCATTGTAAAAAAGTCACAGAGTGCTGGAGTAACTCAGCGGGTCAGGCAGCATCTGTGGAGAACATGGATATGTGACGTTTCACAGAGTGCTGGAGTAACTCAGCGGGTCAGGCAGCATCTCTGGAGAACATGGATAGGTGACGTTTCACAGAGTGCTGGAGTAACTCAGCGGGTCAGGCAGCATCTCTGGAGAACATGGATAGGTGCCGTTTCACAGAGTGCTGGAGTAACTCAGCGGGTCAGGCAGCATCTCTGGAGAACATGGACAGGTGATGGTTCGGGTCGGGACCTTTCACGGTATTTCAGTACACGTGACAATAATAAACCTAAACCTAAACATACATGGAGAACACAGAACAATGCAGTAGGAAGGAACTGCAGATGCTGGTTTACACCGAAGATAGACACAAAATGCTCGAGTATACACTGGATTTAGAAGGATGAAAGGGGATCTTATCGAAACATATAAGATTATTAAGGGGTTGGACACGTTAGAGGCCGGAAACATGTTCCCAATGTTGGGAAAGTCCAGAACCAGAGGCCACAGTTTAAGAATAAGGGGTAGGCCATTTAGAATGGAGATGAGGAAAAACATTTTCAGTCAGAGAGTTGTGAATCTATGGAATTCTCTGCCTCAGAAGGCAGTGGAGGCCAATTCTCTGAATGCATTCAAGAGAGAGCTAGATAGAGCTCTTAAGGATAGCGGAGTCAGGGGGTATGGGGAGAAGGCAGGAACGGGGTACTGATTGAGAATGATCAGCCATGATCACATTGAATGGCGGTGTTGGCTCGAAGGGCCGAATGGCCTACTCCTGCACCTATTGTCTATTGTCTAATACTGTTAACTCTTGGTAATTCTCCTCTGCAAGAAGCAACAACAACAAAAAACACGTGACAAAGTAAAACGGAAAGTTACTTATTTATTTTAATTTTATTTTATTTAACGTGAACTTCCACTGAATTTCCATTCCCCGCTGCATAGATTACGTGACATACATTTGGCTTCTTGCTGTGGTTCATAAGTGATAGGAGCAGAATTAGGCCATTCGGCCCATCAAGTCTACTCCGCCATTCAATCGTGGCTGATCTCTCTCTCTCTCCTAACCCCGTTCTCCTGCCTTCTCCCCACGACCCCTGACTCCCACACTAATCAAGAATCTATCTATCTCTGCCTTAGAAATATCCACTGACCTGGCCTCCACAGCCTTCTGTGGCAAAGAATCCCACAGATTCACCACCCTCTGACTGAAGAAATTCCTCCTCATCTGCTTCCCAAAGGAACGTCCTGTAATTCTGAGGCTGTGCCCTCTGGTCCTGGACTCTCCCACTAGTGGAAACATCCTCTCCACATCCACTCTATCCAGGCCGCTCACTATTCGGTAAGAGTTCACCATCCCGCCCACCGCCTTCCCCTTCCATCTCCATCCTTTCCTCTGGCTTCACAATTCACGCCTCTTATCTCACAGCCTTTTGCCTCCTTATCATCTCCAGCCTTTGCCCAACCATCTGCCTATCAAACCCCCTCACCCCTGACTTGTATCCACCTGTCACTCGCCTGGCTTTGTCCTGCCCTCACCTCTCTTCCAGCTTTCGTGCATTTTTGTGACTCCTTTTGTCCCACTTTGATTAGTGCGGGTGTCAGGAGTTACGGGGAGAAGGCAAGGGAATGGGGTTAGGAGGGAGAGACAGATCAGCCATGATTGAATGGCAGAGTAGACCTGATGGGCCGAATGCCTAATTCTGCTCCCATCACTTGTGAACTTGACCGTATGAACTTTGGTCTCCTTTTCATTTGTAAGCTTTGTCCACCCATCTGCCAATCTAAAATTACCCTTTACCCATATCCACCTATCACTTGTGTGGGAAGGAACTGCAGATGCTGGTTTGCACCGAAGATAGACTCAACATGCTGGAGTAACTCAGCGGGTCAGGCAGCCTCTCAGCATCATCCAGCATCAAGATAAAGCTCTTAAGGATAGCGGAGTCAGGGGGTACGGGGAGAAGGCAGGAAAGGGTACTGATTGAGAATGATCAGCCATGATCACATTGAATGGCGGGTGCTGGCTCGATGGGCCGAATGGCCTACTGCATTTATTGTCTATTGTCTATTATCATTCCTTCTATCCAGAGATGCTGCCTGACCCGCTGAGTTACTCCAGCACTCTTTGAAATGTCACCTATCCATGTTCTCCTGAGATGCTGCTGACCCGCTGAGTTACTCCAGCATTTTGTGTCTATCCACCTATCACTTGTCTGGCTGTGTCCTACCCCAGCTTTCTCCCCCCCTTCCCTCAATCAGTCAGAAGCAGGGTCTGGTCCTGAGCTGAAACATCACCTATCCATGTTCTCTAGTGATGCTGCCTGACCCGCTGGGTTACTCCAGCACTTTGCGTTTTTCGCTCAAGATGTCAGCATCTGCAGTTCCCTGTGTTACTTGATTGCTGATATATAGTGATATATACTGATATATACTTTATATATCATACTGTATATATAAAACCTTTAACAGGTAACTTCATGAAGTCAAAGCTGTGAAAAAGATTAACCCTAAATATTCTCGCTGCACAAGAGAGCATCCCGACCACACCCTCTTCTCCCCTCTCCCATCGGGCACGAGGTACAGAAGTGTGAAAACGCACTGCTCCACATTCAGGGACAGTTTCTTCCCAGCTGTTATCAGGAAACTGAACCATCCTACCACAACCAGAGAGCAGTGCTGAACTACTATCTACCTCATTGGAGACCCTCGGACTATCCTTGATCAGACTTTGCTGGCTTTACCTTGCACTAAACGTTATTCCCTTATCATGTATCTATTACACTGTACGTGGCTCGATTGTAATCATGTCTTGTCTTTCCGCTGGCCTGTTAGCACGCAACAAAAGCTTTTCACTGTACCTCGGTACACGTGACAATAAACTGAACTGAACTAAACTAAACTAGACTAAACTAGCACCACTGTGGAACCAACACCAGTGGTATTCGTGGCCTGAGCTGTGAGCGTACAATAAATCACTGATGGAGTGCTGGTTGTGGACCTGTGAGCTCGGCGGCTGAGCCAGGTGTGGAACCCTGCACATCTACCAGCCTCGAGTCGGCCTCCACTCCCCCACGATCCTCCCCTCCGACTGAACAAAGTAGACGGGGTGCATTGCAGCTGTGGCACAGGCCTGACAGAGAGATGGAGAGAGGGAGGGAGAGGGGAGAGGGAGAGGGAGAGGGAGAGGGAGAGGGAGAGAGAGAGGGAGAGGGAGAGAGAGGGAGAGGGAGAGGGAGAGGGAGAGGGAGAGAGAGGGAGAGGGAGAGGGAGAGGGAGAGAGAGGGAGAGGGAGATGGAGAGGGAAAGAGAGGGAGAGGGAGATGGAGAGGGAGAGGGAGAGAGAGAGGGGGGGGAGTGGATGGAGAGGGAGAGGGAGATGGAGAGGGAGGGGGAGAGGGAGAGGGAGAGAGAGGGAGAGGGAGAGAGAGGGAGAGGATGGAGAGGAGAGAGTGAGAGAGAGAGGGAGAGGGAGAGGGAGAGGGAGAGAGGGAGAGGGGGAGGAGGAGGGGGAGGGGGAGGGGAGGGGGAGGGGGAGGGGGAGGGGGAGGGGGAGGGGGAGGGGGAGGGGGAGGGGGAGGGGGAGGGGGAGGGGGAGGGGGAGGGGGAGGGGGAGGGGGAGGGGGAGGGGGAGGGGGAGGGGGAGGGGGAGGGGGAGGGGGAGGGGGAGGGAAAGCGAGAGGGAGAGGGAGAGGGAGAGGGAGAGGGGAGAGAGAGGAAGGAGTGGGAGAGGGAGAGGGAGAGGAGAGGGAGAGGGAGAGGGAGAGGGAGAGGGAGAGGGAGAGGGAGAGGGAGAGGGAGAGGGAGAGGGAGAGGGAGAGGGAGAGGGAGAGGGAGAGGGAGAGGGAGAGGGAGAGGGAGAGGGAGAGGGAGAGGGAGAGGGAGGGGGAGAATACCAAACATTTATGAAAACATTTTCATCACAATCACATATTCCAACTGTTTCTGGACCTTGGGTGTGAGATGGGATTTGAGGAGAGACATGATAGAGAGTCATAGAGTCGTAGAGTGATACAGTGTGGAAACAGGCCCTTCGGCCCAACGCCCACACCGGCCAACATGTCCCAGCTACACTAGTCCCACCTGCCTACTTTGGTCATTATCCCTCCAAACCTGTCCTATCCATGTACCTGTCCAACTGTCTCTTAAACAATGGGATAGTCCCAGCCTCAACTACCTCCTCTGGCAGCTTGTTCCATACACCCACCACCCTCTGTGTGAAGATGTTACCCCTCAGATTCCTATTAAATCTTTTCCCCTTCACCTTGAACCTATGTCCTCTGGTCCTCGATTCCCCTACTCTGGGTAAGAGACTCTGTGCATCTACCCGATCTATTCCCCTCATGATTTTGTACACCTCTATAAGATCTCCCCTCACCCTCCTGCGCTCCATGGAATAGAGACCCAGCCTGCTCAACCTCTCCCTGTAGCTCACACCCTCTAGTCCTGGCAACATCTTCGTAAATCTTTTCTGAACCCTTTCAAGCTTGACAATATCTTTCCTATAACACGGTGCCCAGAACTGAACACAATATTCTAAATCGCGATCATTAGGATTAGGCACATTTAGAGCGAGGGGGGGGGGGGGAGATTTAATAGGAGGAACCTGGGGGACAACTATCTTTCCACAAAGGGTGGAGGGTGTATGGATCGAGCTGTGTAGGAAGGAACTGCAGATGCTGGTAGATACCGAAGATAGACACAGAGTGCTGGAGTAACTCAGCGGGTCAGGCAGCATCTCTGGAGCAAAAGAATAGGTGACGTTTCGGGTCGAGACGTTTCTTCAGACCTCTGACGAAGGGCCCCGACCTGAAACATCACCCATCCTTTTTCTCCAGAGGTGCTGCCTGACCCGCTGAGTTACTCCAGCACTTTGTGTCTCTCTTCAGTATATACAAGCACCTGGAGTACTGTGTGCAGTTGTACAGGGCCCTAGTGAGACCGCACCTGGAGTACTGTGTGCAGTTGTACAGGGCCCTAGTGAGACCGCACCTGGAGTACTGTGTGCAGTTGTACAGGGCCCTAGTGAGACCGCACCTGGAGTACTGTGTGCAGTTGTACAGGGCCCTAGTGAGACCGCACCTGGAGTACTGTGTGCAGTTGTACAGGGCCCTAGTGAGACCGCACCTGGAGTACTGTGTGCAGTTGTACAGGGCCCTAGTGAGACCGCACCTGGAGTACTGGGTGCAGTTTTGGTCTCCAAATTTGAGGAAGGATATTCTTGCTATTGAGGGCGTGCAGCGTAGGTTCACCAGGTTAATTCCCGGAATGGCGGGACTGTCATATGTTGAAAGACTGGAGCGATTAGGCTAGTAAACACTGGAATTTAGAAGGATGAGAGGGGATCTTATCGAAACGTATAAGATTATTAAGGGGTTGGACACGTTAGAGGCAGGAAACACGTTCCCAATGTTGGGGGAGTCCAGAACAAGGAGCCACAGTTTAAGAATAAGGGGTAGGCCATTTAGAACGGGGATTAGGAAAAACTTTTTCAGTCAGAGAGTTGTGAATCTGTGGAATTCCCTGCCTCAGAAGGCAGTGGAGGCCAGTTCTCTGAATGCTTTCAAGAGAGAGCTAGATAGAGCTCTTAAGGATAGTGGAGTCAGGGGGTATGGGGAGAAGGCAGGAACGGGGTACTGATTGAGAATGATCAGCCATGATCACATTGAATGGCGGTGCGTACAGGCTCGAAGGGCCGAATGGCCTCCTCCTGCACCTATTGTCTATTGTCTATTGGTCGGCGCAGACTCGATGGGCACAAGGGGCCTGTTTCCGCGCTGTGTCTCTGAACTAAACTAAACATACCATACGGAAAGAGAACTCACGCCAGGGCACTTACATGATAAGGGATGAGTGAGATGAGGCTTCCGAGTGGAAACTTGTCCATATCCAGCGTTCCCGAGATTGGTTCGATCCTCCCGTGTTCCTGTGTCATTCCCACCAACCTGAGGGGGGAAAAAACCCCAACTTGAAACAAAGACAGCAAAGGGAGCTGGGAACTGGACGAGATAATAGGAGAGAGAATTAAAGCTCCATTACCAGAGGACATCGGTTCAAGGTGAAGGGGAAAAGATTTAATAGGAATCTGAGGGCGTAACCTTTCCACACAGAGGGTGGTGGGTGCATGGAACGAGCTGCCAGAGGAGGTCGTTGAGGCAGGGATTATCCCAACGTTTAAGAAACAGTTAGACAGGTACATGGATAGGACGGGTTTGGAGGGATATGGGCCAAACGCAGGCAGGTGGGGCTAGGGTAGCTGGGACATGTTGGCCGGTGTGGGCAAGTTGGGCCGAAGGACCTGTTTCCAGAACAAGGGGCCACAGTTTAAGAATAAGGGGTAGGCCATTTAGAACGGAGATGAGGAAAAGCTTTCTCAGTCAGAGATTTGTGAATCTGTGGAATTCTCTGCCTCAGAAGGCAGTGGAGGCCAATTCTCTGAAGGCATTCAAGAGAGGGCATTCTTAAGGATAGCGGAGTCAGGGGGTACGGGGAGAAGGCAGGAACGGGGTACTGATTGAGAATGATCAGCCATGATCACATTGAATGGCGGTGCTGGCTCGAAGGGCCGAATGGCCTCCTCCTGCACCTATTGTCTATTGTCTATTGTTTCCACGTTGTATCACTCTGATTCTATGGCTCGATGCAGAAACCACTGGGGATTTGTTCCATCGTTAAGTTATTACAGCAGTATGTACCTCAGACTTTAGAGATACAGCGCGGAATCAGGGCCCACCGAGACCACGCCGACCAGTGATCCCACTCAGTAGCACGACCCTACACACGCCCGGGACAACTTACCATTTTATCTACCGAAGCCAATTAACCTACAAACCCGCACGTCTTTGGAGTGTGGGAGGAAACCGGAGCACCCGGAGAAAACCCACCCAGTCTCGGGGAGAACGTACAAACTCCGTACAGACAGCACCCGTCCTCAGGATTGAACCCGGGTCTCTGGCGCCGTGAGGCAGCAACTCAACCGCTGCGCCACCGTGCCGTCTTACAGGGTATTGGTAAGAACATAAATGGAGCACTGGAGTACAGACATAAAATGCTGGAGTAACTCAGCTGGTCAGGCAGCATTGCTGGGGCAAAGGAATAGGGGACGTTTCGGGTCAGGACCGTTCTTCAGACTGATCATCAGTCAGATGAAGAGTCCTGACCCGAAACGTCCAGCACTCTGTGAAACGTCACCTATCCATGTTCTCCACAGATGCTGCCTGACCCGCTGAGTTACTCCAGCACTCTGTGAAACGTCACCTATCCATGTTCTCCACAGATGCTGCCTGACCCGCTGAGTTACTCCAGCACTCTGTGAAACGTCACCTATCCATGTTCTCCACAGATGCTGCCTGACCCGCTGAGTTACTCCAGCACTCTGTGAAACGTCACCTATCCATGTTCTCCACAGATGCTGCCTGACCCGCTGAGTTACTCCAGCACTCTGCGTCTGCCTTTCTTCGTAAACCAGCGGTAAATCTGCAGTTCCATGTTCCAACGTTTAAAAGACACTTGCACAGGTACATGGATAGGACAGGTGGTCACAGGTACATGGATAGGACAGGTGGTCACGGTGGCGCAGCGGTAGAGTTGCTGCCTTACAGCGAATGCAGCGCCGGAGACTCGGATTAGATCTACGGGTGCTGTCTGTACGGAGTTTGTACGTTCTCCCCGTGACCTGCGTGGGTTTTCTCCAAGGTCTTCGGTTTCCTCCCACACTCCAAAGACGTACAGGTATGTAGGTTAATTGGCTTGGTGTATGTGTAAATTGTCCCTAGTGGGTTTCGGATAGTGTACGTGTGCGGGGATCGCTGGTCGGCGTGGACCCGGTGGGCCGAAGGGGCCTGTTTCCGCGCTGTGTCTCTAAACTGAAGACAGACAGGTTTAGAGGGATATGGGCCAAACGTGAGCAGGTGGGACTGGTGTAGATGGGGGCGTGTTGGTGGGCATGGGCGGCTGGGGCTGGGGGGCCTGTGCCCGTGCTGGGTAACTCCGCGGGTCCTCTCTTACTTCAGGTCCGGGTGCCCCTCCACGATGGCGTAGCCAGTGGGCAGCTTGCCCATCCCGTGCAGGCTCAGTGCCGACCAGCCACAGTCCACCAGGAGCTGGTTGCGGTGAGGATAGTGGCCAATCACCCTCGTCATCACCCGCACCGCCACGTCATCCAGCTGGCAGGAGCCAATCAACATCTGCTGGACATCTGGGAGAAAAAACATTCAACATTACCACTTGACCACTCCCCCGACTCTCAGTCTGAAGAAGGGTCTCGACCCGCACGGTGGCGCAGCGGTAGAGTTGCTGCCTTACAGCGAATGCAGCGCCGGAGACTCAGGTTCGATCCTGACTACGGGCGCCGTCTGTACGGAGTTTGTACGTTCTCCCCGTGACCTGCGTGGGTTTTCTCCGAGATCTTCGGTTTCCCCCCACACTCCAAAGACGTGCAGGTTTGTAGGTTAATTGACTGGGTAAATGTAAAAATTGTCCCTAGTGTGTGTAGGATAGTGTTAGTGTGCGGGGATCGCTGGGCGGCGCGGACCTGGTGGGCTGAAGGGCCTGTTTCCACGCTGTATCTCTAAATCTAAAAAGAAACGTCACCCATTCCTTCTCTCCAGAGATGCTGCCTGACCCGCTGAGTTACTCCAGTATTTTGTGTCTGAACTAAAGTGAAACTATTGGAGAAGTTGCTCCTGCCTTTTGTGTTTACCTTTGGTATAAACCAGCATCTGCAGTTCCTTTTGAATTACATAGATCACCCTGTACACTAACACGTTCCTACACACACAAGCGTGTGACCCAGTTTTAGGTCGAGACATCCTCTTCAGACACAGTGTGTGGGGATCGCTGGTCGGCGTGGACTCGGTGGGCCAAAGGGGTTGTTTACGTGGTGTATCTGTAAACTATACTGAGCTAAACACATGGTCAAGTGGTAACCGAAGGTGGACACAAAAAACTGGAGTAACTCAGCGGGACAGGCAGCATCTCTGGAGAAAAGGAATAGGTGACGTTTTGGGTCAAGACCCTTCTTCAGACTGAGAGTCAGGGGAGAGGGAAGTAAGAGACTTCAAATGAGAACAAGTGAATGAAATACACTTGTATACACTGGAATTTAGAAGGATGAGAGGAGATCTTATCGAGACGTATAAGATTATTAAGGGGTTGGACACGTTAGAGGCAGGAAACATGTTCCCAATGTTGGGGAAGTCCAGAACCAGGGGCCACAGTTTAAGAATAAGGGGTAGGTCATTTAGAACGGAGATGAGGAAAAACGTTTTCGGTCAGAGAGTTGTGAATCTGTGGAATTCTCTGCCTCAGAAGGCAGTGGAGGCCAATTCTCTGAATACATTCAAGAGAGAGCTAGATAGAGCTCTTAAGGATAGCGGAGTCAGGGGGTATGGGGAGAAGGCAGGAACGGGGTACTGATTGAGAATGATCAGCCATGGTCACATTGAATGG
The DNA here is from genome assembly GCF_053455715.1 of Rhinoraja longicauda. Taxonomy (NCBI): domain Eukaryota; kingdom Metazoa; phylum Chordata; class Chondrichthyes; order Rajiformes; family Arhynchobatidae; genus Rhinoraja; species Rhinoraja longicauda. Next base: position 89,867,101 of record NC_135956.1, read on the forward strand.
CGGTGCTGGCTCGAAGGGCCGAATGGCCTCCTCCTGCACCTATTGTCTATTGATTACAGTCGAGCCATTCACATTGTATAGATACATGATAAGGGAATAATGTTTAGTGTAAGGTAAAGCCAGCAAAGTCTGATCAAGGATAGTCCGAGGGTCTCCAGTGAGGTAGATGTTGGGCCAGGAGTGCTCTCTGGTTGTGGTAGGACGGTTCAGCTGCCTGATAACAGCTGGGAAGAAACTGTCCCTGAATCTGGAGGTGTGCGTTTTCACACTTCTGTACGTCTTGCCTGATGGGAGAGGGGAGAAGAGGGAGTGATGGGAGTGAAGAGGGACTCACTGTGATGGATGTTTCTTTAGTTTGGTGTTGGTTTATGATTGTATGTGTTATTGCATATCATATCATATCATATATATACAGCCGGAAACAGGCCTTTTCGGCCCACCAAGTCCGTGCCGCCCAGTGATCCCCGTACATTAACACTATCCTACACCCACTAGGGACAATTTTTACATTTACCCAGCCAATTAACCTACATACCTGCACGTCTTTGGAGTGTGGGAGGAAACCGAAGATCTCGGAGAAAACCCACACAGGTCACGGGGAGAACGTACAAACTCCTTACAGTGCAGCACCCGTAGTCAGGATCGAACCTCAGTCTCCGGTGCTGCATTCGCTGTAAAGCAGCAACTCTACCGCTGCGCTACCGTGCCGCATAAAGCATATTTTTATTGCTTATTTTTATTGGTCTTATTGTTGAACTGCGGGTCATTTTTCAATTCACTGCACATTTATGTGTATGTGGCAAATAAATTGACTATTGACTATTGACCGGGGGTGCGACTGGCCCTTTGATTGTGCTGCTGGCCTTGCCGAGGCAGCGTGAGGCAACCTTTAGTACGGTTGCCAACTTTAGATAGTTCCTCTGTCCCTCTCTTCCCCTCCTCCTTCCCAGATCTCCCTCTATCTTCCTGCCTCCACCTATATCCTTCCTTTGTCCCGCCCCCCCCTGACACCAGTCTGAAGAAGGGTCTCGACCTGAAACGTCACCCATTCCTTCTCTCCTGAGATGCTGCCCGACCTGCTGAGTTACTCCAGCATTTTGTGAATAAATACCTTCGATTTGTACCAGCATCTGCAGTTATTTTCTTATACCTTCAGTACGGTTGAGAGGTCCTATGGGCCAGATGCGGATGGGGCACCTTGGTCGGGATGGACGAGTTGGGCCGAAGGGCCTGTTTTTTTTGTGTGCTCTATGACCCGTTGACAATAAGGCCAGTGGTTCTCACCGTAAAAGATGTAGTTCCCAGGGTGGAGCTCGTCGAGACCCCCCATCTCTGGCACGGGGTGACTGCAGGTGGGTGTCGACCCGATACTGCTTCGAGGTCTCTTCACACCCGCCCTCTCCAACCTGCACACAGAGGGATACGTTACTCCAGCATTTTGCATCCATCACCGGGGTGAACCAGCATCTGTAGTTCAGTTTAGTTTAGAGATACTGCACGGAAACAGGCCCTTCGGCCCACCGGGTCCGCGCCGACCAGCGATCCCCGCACACTAACACTATCCTACACACACACACACACACTTACACTAGGGATCATTTTTTTTAAACATTTACCAAACCAATTAAACCTATTAACCTGTATGTCTTTGGAGTGTGGGAGGAAACTGAAGATCAATAGACAATAGACATTGGAAACATTTTTCCTGCATCTAGCTGGTCCAGTCCTTTCATAAATTTTATACATCTCTATAAGATCCACTCTCATCCTTCTAGACTCCAGTGAATACAAGCCCAGTCAATAGACAATAGGTGCAGCAGTAGGCCATTCAGCCCTTTGAGCCAGCACCGCCATTCAATGTGATCATGGCTGATCATTCACAATCAGTACCCCGTTCCTGCCTTCTCCCCATACCCCCTGACTCCGCTATCCTTAAGAGCTCTATCTAGCTCTCTCTTGAAAGCATCCAGAGAATTGGCCTCCACTGCCTTCTGAGGCAGAGAATTCAACATATTTTCAACTCTCTGACTGAAAAAGTTTTTCCTCATCTCCGTTCTAAACAGCCTACCCCTTATTCTTAAACTGTGGCCCCTTGTTCTGGACTCCCCCAACATTGCGAACATGTTCCCTGCCTCTAACGTGTCCAACCCCTTAATCATCTTATGTGTTTCAATAAGATCCCCTCTCATCCTTCTAAATTCCAGTGTATACAAGCCTAGTCGCTCCAGACTTTCAACATATGTAGAGAAAACCCACGCCGGTCACGGGGAGAACGTACAAACTCCGTACAGACAGCACCCGTAGTCGGGATGGAACCCGGGTCTCCGGCGCTGCAAGCACTGTAAGGCAGCAACTCTACCGCTGCGCCACCGTGCCGTCCAGCAGTTCCTTCCTGCACAGGAGATGCTTATTTCAATAACGGCTTCCAAGATTGCAGTCATTACAAGATCCAGATTCCAACAACATTGTGCAGGTGCAATGTGAGATTTTTCACTTTGAACTGATGGCAATTTTTACTCTTAATACTTATCATAGTCGGCACGGAAACAGGCACTTCGACCCAGCTAGCCCATGCCGACCAGGATCACAAGATCATAAGTGATCGGTGCAGAATTAGGCCATTTGGATAGATGCCGTACCTACACTAGTCCCACCTAGTTCATAGGTTCTAGCAGCAGAATTAGGCCATTCGGCCCATCAAGTCTACTCTGCCATTCAATCATGGCTGATCTATCTATCCCTCTCAAAACCATTCTCCTGCCTTCTCCCCATAACCCTTGACACCCGCACCAGTCAAGAACCTCTCAATCTCCACCTTAAAAACATCCATTGACTTGGCCTCCACAGCCGTCTGTGGCAATGAATTCCATTTGCCTGCGTTTGGCCCATATTCCTCTATTCCTCCATATTCCTTTCCTATCCATGTAATTTAGAAGACTGAGGGGGGATCTTATTGAAACATATAAAATTCTTAAGGGGTTGGAGAGGCTAGATGCGGGAAGATTGTTCCCGATGTTGGGGAAGTCCAGAACCAGGGGTCACAGCTTAAGGATAAGGGGGAAGTCTTTTAGGACCGAGATGAGAAAACATTTCTTCACACAGTGGTGAGTCTGTGGAATTCTCTGCCACAGAAAGTAGTTGAGGCCAGTTCATTGGCTATATTTAAGAGGGAGTTAGAAGTGGCCCTTGTGGCTAAAGGGATCAGGGGGTATGGAGAGAAGGCAGGTACGGGATACTGAGCTGGATGATCAGCCATGATCATATTGAATGGCGGTGCAGACTCCTGCACCTATTTTCTATGTTTCTATGTACCTGCCCAAACGTCTTTTAAATGTTGTTATCGCTTCTGCCTCAAACTACCTCCTCTGGCAGCTCGTTCCAGACACCCACCGCCCTCTGTGTGAAAGTTGCTTGTCACCACAGCTGTAGAGTTGCTGCCTCACAGCGCCAGAGACCCGGGGTGGATCCCGACTACGGGCGCTGTCTGTTCAGTCAGAGAGTTGTGAATCTGTGGATTTCTCTGCCTCAGAGGGCAGTGGATGCCAATTCTCTGAATACATTCACGAGAGAGCTAGATAGAGCTCTTAAGGATAGCGGAGTCAGGGGGTATGGGGAGAAAGCAGGAACGGGGTATTGATTGAGAATGATCAGCCATGATCACATTGAATGGCGGTGCTGGCTCGAAGGGCCGAATGGCCTCCTCTACTCCTGCACCTATTGTCTATTGTCTATTGTGTTTGTACGTTCTCCCCATGACCTGCGTGGGTTTTCTCTGAGATCTTCAGTTTCCTCCCACACTCCAAAGACGTACGGTTAATTGGCTTGGTATAAATGTAAATTGACCCTAGCAGTGTGTAGATAGCATTAGCGTGCGGGGATCGCTGGTCGGCGCGGACTCGGTGGGCTGAAGGGCCTGTTTCCGCGCTGTATCTCTAAACTAAACTAAACGAAACCGGTGAAGAATGAAAAAATGTATTCATATTTTGGATGGAGATCTTTCCTTTGACGGCCTTCTTCAATTTGGCTTCTCTGTTTTGGCAGTTGTGCTCCGCTATCAGAGTGCTCGCTGCTTATTTAAGATTTCGCAAGGTTAAGCTTTCACTTACACTGATTTTACTTGAAGCTGAAATTTGTATTTGTATTTGTAACATTAATATTAAAGTTTGGAATATTTAGGGATCTCTAACATCCCTGCAGATAATTCTCGAGCAGAAGATAGACAGAAAATGCTGGAGTAACTCAGCGGCTCTGGCAGCATCTCTGGAGAGATGGAATGGGTGTCGTTTCGGGTCGAGACCCTTCTTCAAACCTACCGAATTAGTGAAAGGCTTGGACAGAGTGGATGTGGAGAGGATGTTTCCACTAGAGAGAGAGTCTAGGACCCAGAGGGCACGGCCTCGGAGTTAAAGGACGTTCCTTTAGGAAGGAGATGAGGAGGAATTTGTTTAGTCAGAGGGTGGTGAATCTGCGGATTTCTTTGCCACAGACGGCTGTGGAGGCTAAGTCAGTGGATATTTCTAAGGCAGAGATAGATAGATGCTTCATTAGTGCGGGTATCAGAGCAGAGGTTGTGGGGAGAAGTTTTGGGTAGAGACCCTTCTTCAGTCTGAACGAGTGACGTTTCGGGTAGAGACCCTTCTTCTACATAGTGAAGATGGGTCCCGACCCAAAACGTCACCCATCCCTTCTATCCAGAGAGGCTGCCTGCCCCGCTGAGTTACTCCAGCATTTTGTGTCGATCTTTGATGTAAACCTGCACCTGCAGTTCCTTCCTACACATTCTAGTTCAGAAACAGATTGTTTTAACAGAGTGTTAAAAGGTCGACACAAAGAATCGCAGATGCTGATTTCCCCCAAAAAAGACAAATTACTGGAGTAACTCTGCAGCTAAGAGTAAGGATCCCAACCTGTCCATGTTCTCTGGGCATGCCGCCTGACCCCCGCTGAGTTACTCCTGCACTTTGTGTCTTTCTTTGGTTAAACCGGCATCTGCAGTTCCTTGTTCCTCTTCTTTTGTGTCCATCATCCATGTTTCAAATGTTACATCGCTGACATCGTGCGTCCTGAAAAGGGCGCAAGCTTCCAGGCGACAGTCAGTGGGACCCATCGCTTGTACGATAGATGATGGTGGTGGTAGCAGAATTAGCTCCGGACCCTTCCAGTTCCCAGCCCCACCATGTGGACGTGGCTTCTGCCACGGGGCCAGTTCCTTGCTACCACAGCTGGAATGTAGGTCAATTTGGAAAGAGGTAGTCTTCTATACACACAGGTGGTGCAGAGCGTGGGATCTATCAGCACGTGTGACAGTTGAGAAAGTTGCCGCCTTACAGCGAATGCAGCGCCGGAGACCCGGGTTCGATCCCCACTGCGGGCGCTGTCTGTACGGAGTTTGTACGTTCTAAGGGGTTATTAAGGGGTTGGACACGTTAGAGGCAGGAAACACAAGTTCCCAATGTTGGGGGAGTCCAGAACCAGGGGCCACAGTTTAAGAATAAGGGGTTGGCCATTTAGAACTGAGATGAGGAAAAACCTTTTTCAGTCAGAGAGTTGTGAATCTGTGGAATTCTCTGCCTCAGAAGGCAGTGGAGGCCAATTCTCTGAATGCATTCAAGACAAAGCTAGATAGAGCTCTTAAGGATAGCGGAGTCAGGGGGTACGGGGAGAAGGCAGGAACGGGGTACTGATTGAGAATGATCAGCCATGATCACATTGAATGGCGGTGCTGCCTCGAAGGGCCGAATGGCCTCCTCCTGCACCTATTGTCTATTGTCTCCCCCTGACCTGCGTGGGGTTTCTCCGAGATCTTCGGTATCACAAAATGCTGGAGTAACTCAGCGGGTCAGGCAGCATCTTGGAGAGAAGGAATGGGTGACGTTTCGGGTCGAGACCCTTCTTCAGGCTGAGCAGTCCGAAGAAGGGTCTCGACCCGAAACGTCACCCATTCCTTCTCTCCTGAGATGCTGACTGACCCGCTGAGTTACTCCAGCATTTTGTGATACCTTCGAGTTGCACCAGCATCTGCAGTTATTTTCCTACTCCGAGATCTTCGGTTTCCTCCCACGTTTACATTTGGTAAATGTAAAAATAGACAATAGACAATAGGTGCAGGAGGAGGCCATTCAGCCCTTCGAGCCAGCACCGCCATTCAATGTGATCATGGCTGATCATTCTCAATCAGTACCCCGTTCCTGCCTTCTCCCCATACCCCCTGACTCCGCTATCCTTAAGAGCTCTTAGTTCTGTAGGATGGTGTTAGTGTGCAGGGATCGCTGGTCGGCACGGACCCAGTGGGCCGAAAGGGCCTGTTTTCGCACTGCATCTCTAAACTAAACTAAACGATCTCGGAGAAAACCCACGCGGGTCACGGGGAGAACGTACAAACTCCGTGCAGACAGCGCCCGTGGTCGGGAGGGATGGAACCCGGGCCTCTGGCGCTGTGAAGCAGCAACTCTACCGCTGCGCCATGTTCTATGAGAGGGAACAGTAAACCACTGAGCAGTGATGATCCAGATGCTGCACATCCAGATGGCCCTCCCCACTACGCTGAACGCAGCAGAGCCTCCGACACACATTACTGCCAACCCAGTAAATTAGAAAAACCTGCCTCCCTCCTGCAACTAATAAAACGGAACTGTGCTGTGTGATTGCTGATGGACCGGCCTCTGACGGGCCACATATTGCGGCTCGGGCGGAAATCTGCTTGGGAGTGTTTGCACGGTGACTCACGTCAACGAGGGAGGTAGCAAGAGCGCCGGGATGAGAGGGAGGGAGAGATGTCTTTCAGCTTCAATGTCTTTGTGGCCTCTCACACAGGGGTGTGACACTGTCAGCACATTCTCACAGGATGTCGTTGATCAATGGATGGCCCTCTCTGTCACTCCCAGTAATCAGTCCCAGCCCTCAGGGTTGAGTTGTAATCGAATCGAGTACACCAAAGCACAGAGGCACAGCGGTAGAGTCGCGGCCTCACAGCGCCAGGGACACGGGTTCCATCCTGACTACGGGCGCTGTCTGTGCGGAGTTTGTACGTTCGCCATGTGACCGCGTGGGTTTTCTCCGGGCGCTCCGGTTCCCTCCCACACTCCAAAGACGTACAGGTTTATAGGTTAATTTGATTTGGATGAAGGGATTAAAAGTACCATTAGCAAATTTGCAGATGATACAAAGCTGGGTGGCAGTGTGAACTGTGAGGAAGATGCTACGAGGTTGCAGGGTGACTTGGACAGGTTGTGTGAGTGGGCGGATGCATGGCAAATGCAGTTTAATGTGGATAAGTGTGAGGTTATCCACTTTGGTGGTAAGAATAGGAAGGCCAGAGTATTATCTGAATGGTGTCAAGTTAGGAAAAGGGGGCGTACAACGAGATCTGGGTGTCCTAGTGCATCAGTCACTGAAAGGAAGCATGCAGGTACAGCAGGCAGTGAAGAAAGCCAATGGAATGTTGGCCTTCATAACAAGAGGAGTTGAGTATAGGAGCAAAGAGGTCCTTCTGTAGTTGTACAGGGCCCTAGTGAGACCGCACCTGGAGTACTGTGTGCAGTTTTGGTCAGAGAGTTGTGCGGTTTTGGTCAGAGAGTTTTCAGTCAGAGAGTTGTGAATCTGTGGAATTCACTGCCTCAGAAGGCAGTGGAGGCCAATTCTCTGAATGCATTCAAGAGAGCTAGATAGAGCTCTTAAGGATAACGGAGTCAGGGGGTATGGGGAGAAGGCAGGAACGGGGTACTGATTAAGAATGATCAGCCATGATTACACCTATTGTCTATTGTCTATTTACGACGGGTGTCAGGGGTGATGGGGAGAAGGCAGGTGAATGGGGTTGGGAGGGAGAGATAGATCAGCCATGATTGAATAGCTGGAATAGACTTGATGGGCCGAATGGCCTAATTCTGCTCCTATCACTTGAGAACATGAATTTAATTGGCTTCTGTAAACTGTCCCTAGTGCGTGTAGGATAAAACTAGGGGTCGGCGCGGACTCGGTGGGCCGAAGGGCCTGTTTCCACACTGACGGCACCCATAGCTGGGATCAAACCCAGGTCTCCAGCGCTGTGAGGCAGCAACTCTGCCGCTGCGCCACCGAGCCGCTCGGTGAAGAATTTTACTCCTACATCAATAGACAATAGGTGCAGGAGGAGGCCATTCAGCCCTTCGAGCCAGCACCGCCATTCAATGTGATCATGGCTGATCATTCTCAATCAGTACCCCATTCCTGCCTTCTCCCCATACCCACTGACTCCGCTATCCTTAAGAGCTCTATCTAGCTCTCTCTTGAATGCATTCAGAGAATTGACCTCCACTGCCTTCTGAGGCAGAGAATTCCACAGATTCACAACTCTCTGACCGAAAGAGTTTTTCCTCATCTCCGTTCTAAATGGCCTACCCCTTATTCTTAAACTGTGGCCCCTTGTTCTGGACTCCCCCAACATTGGGAACATGTTTCCTGCCTCTAACGTGTCCAACCCCTTAATAATCCTATACGTTTCGATAAGATCCCCTCTCATCCTTCTAAATTCCAGTGTATACAAGCCTAGTCGCTCCAGTCTTTCAACATACGATAGTCCCGCCATTCCGGGAATTAACCTAGTAAACCTACGCTGCACGCCCTCAATAGCAAGAATATCCTTCCTCAAATTTGGAGACCAAAACTGCACACAGTACTCCAGGTGCGGTCTCACTAGGGCCCTGTACAACTGCAGAAGGACCTCTTTGCTCCTCTTTATCAAAGGCAGATAGTAATTGTAAGGTTGTGGTACCTGCATGGAGCCATATAACGATCATGGCACAAAAGCCCTCAGGACAGGAGTGGGACAAGAGGCACACAGGAAGTGTCACGAGAAAGCTATTAAACACTTAACAAGTAGTGGGATGAAAGTGCCGTGGTTTAACAAGGTCGCTACAGGCGGATCTCACCGGCCTTCATCATCCCTCACAACCTTTCCTCTCTTCCCCCTTTCTGCTGTTTGAGCGAGGCTGATGAGTTCAAAGGATATATTATTACCAAGATCTATTCTTAAAAAAACCCGTCTGTGGCACAAAACTGGAGTTTAAACCCTTCAGGCTGGGTGGATGGAAGAAGATGCTCATTTGAGTGCATCTGAAAAGCTTCTGCCGAAGAAAACACCTCAGCTCGTTGTCGGAGAGTATAAAATCATGAGGGGAATAGTCTGGTTTAGTTTAGGTTAGATCGAAGATAGACACAGGAAAACTGGAGTAACTCAGCAGGACGGGCAGCATCTGTGGGTGGTGTTTCGGGTCAAGACCCTTCTTCGTTAGGACATTATTCCTTGGAGCGCAGGAGGCTGAGGTGTACAAAATCATGAGGGGAATGGATGGAGTCTTATACCCAGAGTAGAGGCAACAAGAAGCAGAGGAATTCGCAGAAGGCAGTGGAGGCCAAGTCACTGGATGTTTTCACCAGAGAGAGTTAGATTGTGCTCTTAGGGCTAACGGAATCAAGGGATATGGGGAAAAAGCAGGAACGGGGCACTGATTTTGGATGATTACCCATGATCACCCCGGGATGGCGGGACTGTCATATGAGGAAAGATTGGAAAGACTGGGCTTGTACTCACTGGAGTTCAGAAGGATGAGAGGGGATCTTATAGAGACGTATAAAATTATGAAAAGACTGGACAAGTTAGATGCAGGAAGAATGTCCCCAGTGTTGGGGGAGTCCAGAACCAGGGGCCACAGTCTAAGAATAAAGGGGAGGCCGTTTAAAACTGAGGTGAGAAGGAACCTTTTCACCCAGAGAGTTGTGAATTTGTGGAATTCTCTGCCACAGAGGGCAGCGGAGACCAATTCACTGGATGAATTTAAGAGAGAGTTAGATAGAGCTCTAGGGGCTAGCGGAATCAAGGGATATGTGGAGAAGGCAGGCACAGGTTACTGATTGTGGATGATCAGCCATGATCACAATGAATGGCGGTGCTGGCTTGAAGGGCCGAATGGCCTCCTCCTGCACCTATTTTCTATGTCCATGTTTCTATGATCACGTTGAATGGCGCTGCTGGCTCGAAGGGCCGAATGGCCTCCTCCTGCACCTATTTTCCATGTTTCTTTGTTTCTAGGACACAGGTTAGTAACAACCGGAGTGTCGATCACTGTTGCACTACTGTGCTGCCCAATAGTTCTGCACTTGTACTCATGTACGATAGTGCTTGGACTGTATATACCTGGTCAGCACTGTGCCGCAGCGGTAGAATTGCTGCCTTACAGCACCAGAGGTCCGGGTTCGATCCTGACTGCGGGTGGTGCGGGAGTTTGTACGTTCTCCCCGTGACCTGCGTGGGTTTTCCCCAGGTGCTCCGGTTTCTTCCCACACTCCGAAGACGTACAGGTTTGTAGGTTAATTGGCTTCAGTAATATTGTTCATTGTCCCCAGTGCAGTGTGTGCAGGATAGTGTTAGTGTACGGGGATCGCTGGTCGGTGCGGACTCGGTGGGACAAACGGCCTGTTTCAGCGCTGTATCTCTAAACTAAACTAAATATCGTATGATTTTACTGAATGTGTCGGAAGGAACTGCAGATACTGGTTTAAACTGAAGATAAACACAAAAAGCTGCAGTAAATCAATAGACAATAGGTGCAGGAGGAGGCCATTCGGCCCTTTGAGCCAGCACCGCCATTCAATGTGATCATGGCTGATCATTCACAATCAGTACCCCGTTCCTGCCTTCTCCCCATGCCCCCTGACTCCGCTATCCTTAAGAGCTCTATCTAGCTCTCTCTTGAATGCACTCAGAGAATTGGCCTCCACTGCCTTCTGAGGCAGAGAATTCCACAGATTCACAACTCTCTGACTGAAAATGTTTTTCCTCATCTCCGTTCTAAATGGCCTACCCTTTATTCTTAAACTGTGGCCCCTTGTTCTGGACTCCCCCAACATTGGGAACATGTTTCCTGCCTCTAACGTGTCCAACCCCTTAATAATCTTATACGTTTCGATAAGATCTCCTCTCATCCTTCAGCGGGTCAGACAGCATCTCTGGAGAAAAGGAACGGACGATGTTTCGGGTTGTGACAGGTAGGGTCCGAAGAAGGGTCTCGACCCATGTTTACTCCTACATGGGGTTAGGAGGGAGAGATAGATCAGCCATGATTGAATGGTGATGTAAACTTGATGCGCCGAATGGACTAATTCTACTCCTATTCCTTATGACCTGAAACGTCACCTATTCCTAGGGTTGGCAACTTTCTCACTCCCAAATAAGGGACAAAAGGTGACGTCACCGCCCCCTGCCCCGCCTCACCCAGCCAGCGGCCACGTGCTCCCGCTCTATCAATGGCGGCCGCCCAAGCCGGGAGGCGGGTTGCTACGCAACCATCGTTAGGCGGCACCCAGGCCTCTGGGCCTACACTGTCCGGGCCTACAGCGGTCCCCGGGCCTACAGCGTCCGGGCCTACAGGGCAGTCCTGTAGGGGACAAACCAATTTAGCCCAATATACAGGATGTCCCAGCTAATACGGGACAGTTGGCAACCCACCCTATTCCTTTTCTCCAGAGATGCTGCCTGACCCACTGAGTTACTCTGGCTTTTTGTGTCAGGGGTAGGCCATTTAGAACTGAGATGAGGAAAAACTTTTTTAGTCAGAGAGTTGTGAATCTGTGGAATTCACTGCCTCAGAAGGCAGTGGAGGCCAATTCTCTGAATGCATTAAAGAGAGAGCTAGATAGAGCTCTTAAGGGTAGTGGAGTCAGGGGGTATGGGGAGAAGGCAGGAACGGGGTACTGATTGAGAACAATCAGCCATGATCACATTGAATGGTGGTGCTGGCTCAAAGGGCCGAATGGCCTACTCCTGCACCTATTGTCTATTGTCTACCTATGACTTTACTGAATTTCACTTTAGAACGAATCTCACTATATCTAGTCACGTGCGTTTAAGAAGTACTATTGAAGCATTGGTAATGATATGGAACAAACGTTCGTACTTCTCCACAAACTCCAAGGTGGCCCGCGTCGTTTCCAGGGCTACCCCCTGGATCTCCTGAACACCTGCCGCCTCATAGGAGTTTCCACAGTGAGCGTACACCCCCACCAGCTCCAGCGCCTCGCTGTCTGCGATCGACTTCGCCAGGGTCAAGGCAGTCGGGTCTTCAGGACGCACGCCCGCTGGACAAGAGGGGAAGGTGTTTAGAACAGCGGCGACATCTTGGCATCATGCTCTGCACGGACATTGTGGGCCGAAGGGCCTGTTTCTATGTGTAGGGAAAGGGGTAGGCCATTTAGAAGGGAGATGAGGAAAAACTTTTTCAGTCAGAGGGCTGTACATCTGCGGAATTCTCTGCCTCAGAAGGCAGTGGACGCCAATTCTCTGAATGCATTCAAGAGAGAGCTAGATAGAGCTCTTAAGGATAGTGGAGACATTGGACCTTGTCTGTGGAACTGGTGCGCTACGATGCTGAGAACTATATTCTGCACTCTGTATCTTCCCCTTTGCTCTGACTATTGTACTGGAGTTTGACTTGATTATATTTATATGCAGTATTATCTGATTTGATGAGACAGCATGCAAAACAAAGCTTTTCATTGTAAAAAAGTCACAGAGTGCTGGAGTAACTCAGCGGGTCAGGCAGCATCTGTGGAGAACATGGATATGTGACGTTTCACAGAGTGCTGGAGTAACTCAGCGGGTCAGGCAGCATCTCTGGAGAACATGGATAGGTGACGTTTCACAGAGTGCTGGAGTAACTCAGCGGGTCAGGCAGCATCTCTGGAGAACATGGACAGGTGATGGTTCGGGTCGGGACCTTTCACGGTATTTCAGTACACGTGACAATAATAAACCTAAACCTAAACATACATGTAGAACACAGAACAATGCAGTAGGAAGGAACTGCAGATGCTGGTTTACACCGAAGATAGACACAAAATGCTCGAGTATACACTGGAATTTAGAAGGATGAGAGGGGATCTTATCGAAACATATAAGATTATTAAGGGGTTGGACACGTTAGAGGCAGGAAACATGTTCCCAATGTTGGGGGAGTCCAGAACCAGGGGCCACAGTTTAAGAATAAGGGGTAGGCCATTTAGAACGGAGATGAGGAAAAACATTTTCAGTCAGAGAGTTGTGAATCTGTGGAATTCTCTGCCTCAGAAGGCAGTGGAGGCCAATTCTCTGAATGCATTCAAGAGAGAGCTAGATAGAGCTCTTAAGGATAGTGGAGTCAGGGGGTATGGGGAGAAGGGAGGAACGGGGTACTGATTGAGAATGATCAGCCATGATCACATTGAATGTGGTGCTGGCTCGAAGGGCCGAATGGCCTCATCCTGCGCCTATTGTCTATTGTCTATTGTAACTCAACGGGACAGGCAGCATCTCTGGAGAGGAGTGAGAATGGGATAGAAAAAAATAATTCCTTCTCTCCAGAGATGCTGCCTGTCCCTCTGAGTTACACCAACATTTTGTGTCTGTGGACAGATCAATGCAGCAGGCGAATAGGCCCTTCGGCCCGCAATGTCTGTACTGAACATGCTGTGAACTATATTCTGCACTCTATCTGCCCCTTTGCTCTACCTATTGTACTTGAGTTTGACGTGATTGTATGGTATAAACTAAGCTGAACTACTGCAATTTTTCTGTAAATCTATGAGGTGGACATTCGGATTTGCGTTCAGAAGTGGGTGGAAGTCTCTGCCATTAGTTAATGCTGGAGGATGTACGATCCACAGACTGCACTGCCACCCCATGGCCAAACAATGATCAGACTAAGCTTAAACCCTCAGTATTCCAGAGGATAGACGCAAAATGCTGGAGTAACTCAGCGGGTCAGGCAGCATCTCTGGAGAAAAGGAATAGGTGACGTTTCCGGTCGAGACACTTCTTCAGACTGAGAGTCAGGTAGGGGTGCCAAGTATCTCACTCCCAAATAAGGGACAAGGTGACGTCACCGCCCCGCGCCCCACGTGACCTCACCCAGCCAGCGGCCACCTGCTCCCGCTCCACCAATGGCGGCCGCCCGGCATCTAGCTTGTCCAGTCCTTTCATAATTTTATACGTCTCTATTAGATCCCCTCTCATCCTTCTCAACTCCAGTGAATACAAGCCCAGTCTTTCCAATTTTTCCTCTTTCCTCATGGGACTGTCCCGCCGTCCCGGGGAAAAACCTGGTGAACCTACGCCGCACTGCCTCAATAGCAAGGACGTCCTTCCTCAAATCAGATCACGGAGGAGTAGATCTGGTAGATGCACAGAGTTTGTTACCCACAGGACGGCAATCAAGAGCCAGAGGACATAGTTTTACGGTGAGGAAACCTGAGGGGTAACTGTTTCACACAGAGGGTGGTGGGTGTATGGAACGAGCTGCCGGAGGAGGTAGTTGAGGCTGGGACAGGAATAGGAAAGGTTTAGAGGGATATGCGCCAAACGCAGGCAGACGAGGCTTGTGCGGATGGGACAGGCTGGTGGGCGTGGACCAAGTTGGGCCGAAACCTCTGTTTCCACACTGCATCACTCCACGGTTCCATGAATGATGAAGTTGGAGGATGGATGCCAGTCACGTGTTCTAAACGATCCTGCGTAATTCTAATTTGGGCGGCACGGCGGCACGGTGGCCCAGCGGTAGAGTTGCCGTCTCGACCCGAAACGTCGCCCATTCCTTCTCTGCTGAGATGCTGCCCAACCCGCTGAGTTACTCCAGCATTTTGTGAAATAAACACCAGGTTTGTCGGTTAATTGGCTTGGTGTGAATGTAAACATTGTCCCTAGTGTGTGTCGGGTGGTGTTAGAGCGCGGGGGCCGCTGGTCGGCGCGGACACGGTGGTTTCCCTCGCGGTGCGTCTCTGAACTAAACTACAGTCAGGGAAGGTAAACACCTCGTCCGTTGTTGCAGTCCAGCTTCAACCAGACCAGCCACGGCTTGCCGCCCCTCAGCCTCCGGCCCTCCAGCTCCGTCACCGCCACTCCGTCGTCCACCAGCACCTGGAAGCGGTCCAGGCGGTCGGCCAGCTCGGCGCAGGCCGCCATCTTGTCCACGGGCAGCGGGAAGGTGTACAGGATGTCGTCGAAGCCGCGGTCGGCGTAGAAGCGCGCTTCGGCCAGCGTGGAGACGGCGATGCCGCGGCGACTACCTCCCGTCATGATCTCCGCACACTCCCTGCAACCACAGGCACACCGGCACACCGCGTTAGTCTGGCTTCGTCGAGAGGTAATACTCATTAGCAAATTTGCAGATGACACAAAGCTGGGTGGTAGTGTGAACTGTGAGGAAGATGCTATGAGGTTGCAGGGTGACTTGGACAGGCTGTGTGAGTGGGCGGATGCATGGCAGATGCAGTTTCATGTGGACAAGTGTGAGGTTATCCACTTTGGTGGTAAGAATAGGAAGGTAGAGTATTACCTGAATGGTGTCAAGTTAGCAACAGGGGACGTACAATGAGATCTGGGTGTCCTAGTGCATCAGTCACTGAAAGGAAGCATGCAGGTACAGCAGGCAGTGAAGAAAGCCAATGGAATGTTGGCCTTCATAACAAGAGGAGTTGAGTATAGGAGCAAAGAGGTCCTTCTGCAGTTGTACAGGGCCCTAGTGAGACCGCACCTGGAGTACTGTGCAGTTTTGGTCTCCAAATTTGAGGAAGGATATTCTTGCTATTGAGGGCGTGCAGCGTAGGTTTACTCGGTTAATTCCCGGAATGGCGGGACTGTCATATGTTGAAAGACTGGAGCGACTGGGCTTGTATACACTGGAATTTAGAAGAATGAGAGGAGATCTTATCGAATCGTATAAGATTATTAAGGGGTTGGTCACGTTAGAGGCAGGAAATGTTGGGGGAGTCCAGAACCAGGGGCCACAGTTTAAGAGTAAGGAGTAGGCCATTTAGAACTGAGATGAGGAAAAACTTTTTCGGTCAGAGAGTTGTGAATCTGTGGAATTCTCTGCCTCAGAAGGCAGTGGAGGCCAATTCTCCGAATGCATTCAAGAGAGAGCTAGATAGAGCTCTTAAGGATAGCGGAGTCAGGGGGTATGGGGAGAAGGCAGGAACGGGGTACTGATTGAGAATGATCAGCCATGATCACATTGAATGGCGGTGCTGGCTCGAAGGGCCGAATGGCCTCCTCCTGCACCTATTGTCTATTGTCTAACCAGCTAGCGGAAAGACAATGCATGATTACGATCAAGCCGTTTATTGTCTATCTCTTTACTCTAATAGAAAGTGCAACTAAAGCAGCTCCTATTGGGAAATATCCCGTACACGAGGTGAGATTTACAGAGGCCAATGAACCTATAAACCTGCTCGCCGTCGATCAATAATACATTTACAAGTCCACATTACCATCGCCCACTCTTGCTTCCATTCCTGATTTTAGTTTTGGAGATACAACGTGGAAACAGGCCCTTCGGCCCACCGAGTCCACGCCGACCAGCGATCCCCGCACATTAACACATGCCTACACGCACACTGGGGACAAATTTAGACTTATAGCAAGTATACAAACCCAAGCCAATTAAACCTACAAACCTGTACGTCTTTGGAGTGTGGGGGGAAACCGAAGATCTCGGAGAAAACCCACGCAGGTCACGGGGAGAACGTACAAACTCCGTACAGACGGCACCCGTGGTCGGGATTGAACCCGGGTCTCCGGCGTTGCAATTGCTGTAAGGCAGCAACTCTACTGCTGCGCCACCTGGGAGAAGCGGGACAGACCTGGGTTGTTGGACAATAGACAATAGGTGCAGGAGGAGGCCATTCGGCCCTTCGAGCTGTCAGAGGAGGTAGTCGAGGCTGGGACTATCCCATCGTTTAAGAAACAGTTGGACAGGTGCATGGATAGGACGGGTTTGGAGGGTTATGGACCAAGCGCGGGCAGGTGGGCCTAGTGTAGCTGGGACATTGTTGGCCGGTGTGGGCGAGTTGGGCCGAAAGGGCCTGTCTCCACACTGTATCACTCTGCAACTCTAATTTCGTAGGCTTCTACACGATCTCCTCTCGTCCGTCTAAAGTCCAGCGTCTCTGCCAGCGTTGTACTTACAGCGTCTTGTGCGTCTTCATGTGTGGCCGCAGCTGCACTCCCAGGGCCCGGCTTCGCTCCAGCATCCTCCTGGCATTGCCCTCAACCTTCTGGATGTCAACCGTGAACGCAGGCGTGAGGAGCTGCCCGACCGTTGCTACGGAAACCATGGTCTCTTCCGAACCCTAGAGATAAAGGCACAGGGGTTCGGATCAAACATTCGATGACTCTCGACAGTTATTCCTCCTCGTTTATCCGTTACTTGTTCTCAGTCGGGTGATTTCCACCCACTATCTGGGCCTACCTGATCTCCCAGTTGCCCAGCACTTCAACTCCCCCTCCCATTCCCACGCCGGCCTTCCTATCCTGGGCCTCCTCCATTGTCAGAGTGAGGCCCAGCACAAATTGGAGGAACAGCACCTCATATTTCGCTTGGGCAGCTCACACCCCAGCGGTATGAACATTGACTTCTCTAACTTCAAGTAACCCTTGCTTTCAATAGACAATAGACAATAGACAATAGGTGCAGGAGGAGGCCATTCGGCCCTTCGGCCCTTCAGCCCTTCGATCCAGCACCGCCATTCAATGTGATCATGGCTGATCATTCTCAATCAGTACCCCGTTCCTGCCTTCTCCCCATACCCCCTGACTCCGCTATCCTTAAGAGCTCTATCTAGCTCTCTCTTGAATGCATTCAGAGAATTGGCCTCCACTGCCTTCTGAGGCAGAGAATTCCACAGATTTACAACTCTCTGTTCGAAATGGCCTACCCCTTATTCTTAAACTGTGGCCCCTGGTTCTGGACTCCCCCAACATTGGGAACATGTTTCCTGCCTCTAACGTGTCCAACCCCTTAATAATCTTATACTTTCCCTCTCTCTCCATCCCTCCACTGCCCCTAGTCATAGTAGTTTCAAGGTTGTCCTGTTAATTCTCATTGTCTGTAACTCTTTTTCACCTAGCCCACAGCTAATAATGAATGGCCTGCTTCCTATATCGTCGTTACTTTTATGCATATCTTTCACACATTTGTTCTATATCTCTATATATCACCGTCTGCATCTCTCGTTTCCCTCTCCCCTGACTGTCAGTCTGAAGAAGTGTCTTGCTCCGAAACGTCACCTATTCCTTTTCACCAGAGATGCTGTCTGACCCGCTGAGTTACTCCAGCCTTCTGTGCCTGTCTTCGGTTTAAACCAGCATCTGCAACTCCTTCCTAAACTATTACGCTTTTATTGATGTACAAAGGCCGCTGTGATTTCAGATTATAGCTACACGTGAGGCCACTTTCAAGGAACTGTGTACCTGTGCTCCTAGATACTTCTGCTCTACAACACTCCCTGTCTACCTGTGGCACCAATTTCAGGGGACTATGTACCTGCACTCCTAGATCCCTCTGCTCTACAACACTCCCTGTCTACCTGTGGCACAAATTTCAGGGGACTATGTACCTGCACTCCTAGATCCCTCTGCTCTACAACACTCCCTGTCTATCTGTGAGGCCACTTTCAGGGAACGATGTACCTGCACTCCTAGATCCCTCTGCTCTGCAACATTCCCCAGGGCCCTGCCTTTCTCTGTGAAGGTCCTGCACAGCGAAGTATACGCTACCCCACAGTTTACCCACGCACTCTGTCAAGCACTTCATTAAGTATCTGTGGAAGAATCTATAGTTTTCATCACGGCCTTAAAGGTCACCTCCAGAACCCAAAACCCAGAGTGGAAGTAAAATGATCCTTGATCTTAAGAGATTCCCCAAGAAAGGAAAGGGTTAAAGGTTGTTAAGGTTAAAGGCATCCGAACGTGACCGTAAGGAATTACGAGGATGTTGCCAGGACTTGAGGGCCTGAGCTATAGGGAATGGTTGTGCAGGCTAGGACTATTCCTTGGAGTGCAGGAGGCCGAGGGGTCTTCTTGAGGTGTACAAAGTCATGAGGAATGAATGAGTGAATGAGTGAATGAAGGATAATTTATTATCACATGTGAATTGTCAGAGTGAGATTCTTTGTTTTGCAGACACGTGTACAAAGAGTGGCCACATATTGGATGCCGACAAAGTTCCATTCTGTTGCCAATGGGGATTACTCTCACAGTTCCTCTGTCTCCACAACTGTGCTTCCAAGATGAGGCTTTCCATTCTCAGACATCTACCGTGCACGGTAGAGTTGCTGCCTCACATCGCCAGAGACCCGGGTTCCATCCCGACTACGGGCGCTGTCTGTACGGAGCTTGCACGTTCTCCCCGTGACCTGCGTGGGTTTTCTCCGGGTTTTCTCCCACACTCCAAACACGTAAAGGTTTGTTCGGCTAATTGGTAAAAATTATAAACTGTCCCCAGTGGGTGTAGGGCAGTGTTGGTGTGCGGGGATCGCTGGTCGGCACGGACTCGATGGGCCGAAGGGCCTGTTTCCGCACTGTATCTCTAAACTGAACATCCAGGACGTCCTCTTTCTTTAGTGAACGTGGTTTCCCACTCGTCCAACCTCATCCACTGCATCTGGTGCTCCAGATGTCGGCTCCTGTACATCTAGGGGTTGCCAACTTTCTCACTCACAAATAAGGGACAAAAGGTGACGTCACCGCCCCGCGCCCCACGTGACCTCACCCAGCCAACGGCCACCTGCTCCCGCTCCACCAATGGCGACCGCCCGGGCCAGGAAGCGGATTGCTACGCAACTTCCGTTAGGCGAACACACTCGGCCCCGCTCCCCGAACATACTCCGTTAGCCTACACTATCTGGGCCTACAGCGGCCCCTGGGCCTACAGTGTCCAGGCCTACAGTGTCCGGGCCTACAATGTCCGGGCCTACAGTGTCCGGGCCTACAGTGTCCAGGCCTACAGTGGCCCCTGGGCCTACAGTGTCCGGGCCTACAGTGTCCGGGCCTACAGTGTCCGGGCCTACAGTGTCCGGGCCTACAGTGTCCAGGCCTACAGTGTCCGGGCCTACAATGTCCGGGCCTACAATGTCCGGGCCTACAGTGTCCAGGCCTACAGTGTCCAGGCCTACAGTGCCCAGGCCTACAGCGCCCCCCGGGCCTAATACGGGACAAGGGCGGTCCCGTACAGGACAAACCAATTTAGCCCAAAATACAGGATGTCCCGGCTAATACGGGACAGTTGGCAACCCTATGTACATTGCCGAGAACAAGCGTACACTCAGTGACTGTTTTGCCAAACACCAACACAAGGCCTGTTGGATCTCCCCATTGCTAACCATTTCCACACTGACCTATCTGTCCTGGGCCTCCTCCATTGCCAGAGTGAGGCCACACGCAAACTGGAGGAACAGCACCACATATTCCGCTTGGGTAGCTTACAACCCAATATGAACATTGAATTCACCAACATGAGGCAATTACCAACCTCCACCCCCCCCTTCCTTCCTCCCTCACCTATGCCCCACCTTGAGTCAGACCCATTTCTCCCCTCCCCCTCCATCTACATTCCTTCCTCTCGCTTCACTATCCAAAACTCCAATCCTTTTGTCTCATACCTTCTGTCTTTCCATCTCTAGCTATCTAAAACCCCATCACCTGTATCCACCTATCACTTGCCAGTCTTTGTTCCTCCCCCCCACCTCTCTGCCATATGTTCATGTGACAGGAGCAGAATTAAGCCATTCGACCCGCCATTCAATCATGGCTGATCTATCTCTCCCCCTCAACCTCATTCCCCCTGACACCCACCCACTGCAACCAGTCTGGGGAAGGCTCCCGATCTGAAACGTCACCCACCCGCGTTCTCCAGAGATGTGGAAGAATGAACTGGAGATGCTGGTTTAAATCGACGATGGACGCACAATGCCGGAGTATCTCAGCGGGTCAGGCAGCCTCTCTGGAGAGAAGGAATGGGTGACATTTCGGGTCAAGACCCTTCTTCATAGAAAACATGGAAAATAGGTGCAGGAGGAGGCCATTTGGCCCTTCGAGCCAGCACCGCCATTCATTGTGATCATGGCTGATCATCCACAATCAGCCTGCCTTCTCCCCATATCCCTTGATTCCCTTGGGGGAAGGGATGGGGCAGGGGGAGGGGAAGGGGGGATGGGGTGGGGGGATGGGGATGGGGTGGGGGGACGGGATGGGGGAGGTAAGGGAGAGGGGGGTCACCTTCAAGCCTGGGGCCAGGGTTCCACAAATGGAAGCCACCTTGGACCCAGAGCGTGAACAGCCCTGGGCTTTGATGTGCTGTGCAGTTACTCAATGCTCTGCACATCGAGGCAGAGTGCCAGGATAGAGGCCTCTGGCTCTCTGTGTATACACTCAGAGCTTCCCTCCCAGTGAGATCATTATTCCCAGGACATGGCTTCCAATGAAGCGTGCATGACTTGCCAATGGCCTGGTAGGCTCCAGCATGTTACGGTGGTTTAGATTAGCTTCATGTGCAGGATCTCGTGCAGGCTGAGGGGATTAGTTTAACTTGGCCTCATGCTCAGCACGGACACTCTGGGCCAAATGTCCTGTTCTTGTGCTGTTCTTCCATCGATACAGAGGCTTGCCAGCGCGCACCACCAGACTCAGGGACAGTTTCTTCCCCTCTGTTATCAGGTTTCACATAGAAACATGGAAAATAGGTGCAGGAGGGGGCCATTTGGCCCTTTGAGCCAGCACCGCCATTCATTGTGATCATGGCTGATCATCCACAATCAGTAACCCGTGCCTGCCTTCTCCCCATATCCCTCGATTCCACTAGCCCCTAGAGCTCTATCTAACTCTCTTTTAAATTCATCCAGTGAATTGGCCTCCACTGCCCTCTGTGGCAGAGAATTCCACAAATTCACAACTCTCTGGGTGAAAAAGGTTTTTCTCATCTCAGTTTTAAATGGCCTCCCCTTTATTCTAAGACTGTGTGGCCCCTGGTTCTGGACTCCCCCAACATTGGGAAAATTTTCCTGCATCTAGCTTGTCCAATCCTTTTATTATTTTATACGTTTCTATAAGATCCCCTCTCATCCTTCTAAATTCCAG
The DNA here is from genome assembly GCF_053455715.1 of Rhinoraja longicauda. Classification (NCBI taxonomy): domain Eukaryota; kingdom Metazoa; phylum Chordata; class Chondrichthyes; order Rajiformes; family Arhynchobatidae; genus Rhinoraja; species Rhinoraja longicauda. Next base: position 89,889,023 of record NC_135956.1, read on the forward strand.
TGAATACAGGCCCAGTCTTCCCAATTTTTCCTCATATGGCAGCCCGCCATCCCGGGGATTAACCTGGTGAACCTACACTGCACTGCCTCAATAGCAAGGACGTCCTTCCTCAAATTAGGAGACGAAAACTGCACACAATACTCCAGGTGCGGTCTCACTAGGGCCCTGTACAACTGCAGAAGGACCTCTTTACTCCTCTACTCAAATCCTCTCGTAATGAAGGCCGACATGCCATTAGCTTTCTTCACTGCCTGCCGTACCTGCACGTTTACTTTCAGTGACTGGTGTACAAGGACACCCAGGTCTCGTTGCACTTCCCTTTTTCCGCTAATCTGACACCACTGAGATAATAATCTGCCTCCTTGTGTTTTGCGGCCAAAGTGGATAACTTCACATTTATCGTCAGACGGAGAGTCAGAGGAGAGGGAAACAAGAGATGTATAGATGACGATGTAGAGAGACATAGAACAAGCAAATGAAAGATATGCAAAAAAAAGTAACTTCTTCAAAGTAGGCATACCTTGAAGAGATTTCGTAGTGGAGCAGACGAAATGTGTGGGAAGGAACTGCAGGCGAATTTGTGCGTATCTCCAGAGATGCTGCCTGACACGCTGTTACTCCGGCACTGGGTTTTTTCTCTGCACTCTTTCCAACTTAAAAAACTTATTTCATATGAAAGAGGGATGTGTTAGGACAAAATGTCATAACGCAAGTTGTAAATAAAGTCTTACACACATCCAAAAACCAAATGCATGGCAAATTTAAAATGTAAGGATTAGATCTTTGCAATCATATATATATATATATAGAAACCTACATAACATTAAAGATATTTCATGCTGTTTTACCTTTTAAGTGCCTCTTGCTTATCGGGATCATCTAAATCAGGGTCAATGCCACAGCAAGGGATTGCCTCTAAATTGCTTTGGAGGACGGAATTGGAAAAAAAAGGCTCAAAAAATGTGTAAAAACTAGCAACCGCATGACAATCTCAGCTGCTTTAGGCGCCGATGCCTGCGATATAAGTCTTGATTGAGACGCCATGAAACTTTACGGTACAACTTGAGCAAGACACTTTGAGTGCTGGAGTTACTCAGCAGAGAGACTGGGCGATGGTCGCGCTGAACACCTTCGCTCAGTCCGAACTGGGCCTACCTGATCTCCCCCGTTGCCTAACACTTCAACTCCCCATTCCCATTCCCATTCCCACACTGACCTCTCCGTCCTGGGCTTCCTCCACTGTCAGAGTGAGGCCGAACGCAAATTGAAGGAACAGCACCTCATATTTACTTGGGCAGCCCACACCCCAGCGGTATGAACGATTAATTTCTCTAACGTCAAGTAACCCTTGCATCCCCTCTCTCTCCGTCCCTCCCCCACCGTAGTCGTTGTACTAGTTCGTCCTGTTTAGTCTCATTGTCTGTAACTTGTTTTCACCTCGCCCACAGCTAACAATGCCCTTCGGCCCTTCGAGCCAGCACCGCCATTCAATATGATCATGGCTGATCATCTAAAATCAGTACCCTGTTCCTGCTTTCTCCCCATATCCCTTGATTCCTTTTAGCCCCAAGAGCCAAAACTAACTCTCTTTTGAAAACATCCAGTGAATTGGCCTCCACTGCCTTCTGAGGCAGAGAATTCCACAGATTCACAACTCTCTGACTGAAAATGTTTTTCCTCATCTCCATTCCAAAGGGCCCACCCCTTATTCTTAAACTGTGACCCCTGGTTCTGGACTCCCCCAACATCGGGATACATTTTACCTGCATCTAGCCTGTCCAATCCCTTAAGAATTGTATATGTTTCGATAAGATTCCCTCTCATCCTTCTAAATTCCAGTGAATACAAGCCCAGTCGACCCATTCTTTCATCATGTGTCAGCCTTTCATTCATTTGTTCTGTATATCCCTACATCACCGTCTATATCTCTTGGTTCCCTTTCCCCGGACTATCAGACTGAAGAAGGGTGTCAAGCCGAAACGTCACCTATTGACCCTGTGCCAACCTACATATGACAAATAAAATGTATTATTATTATTATTCCTTCTCTCCAGAGATGCTGCCTGTCCCGCTGAGTTACTCCAGCTTTTTGTTTCTATCTTCATCGAAACGTATAAGATTATTAAGGGGTTGGACACGTTAGAGGCAGGAAACATGTTCCCAATGTTGGGGGAGTCCAGGACAAGGGGCCACAGTTTAAGAATAAGGGGTAGGCCATTTAGAACGGAGATGTGGAAAAACTTTTTCAGTCAGAGAGTTGTGAATCTGTGGAATTCTCTGCCTCAGAAGGCAGTGGAGGCCAGTTCGTTGGAAGCTTTCAAGAGAGAGCTGGATAGAGCTCTTAAGGATAGCGGAGTCAGGGGGTATGGGGAGAAGGCAGGAACGGGGTACTGATTGAGAGTGATCAGCCATGATCGCATTGAATGGCGGTGTTGGCTCGAAGGGCCGAATGGCCTCCTCCTGCACCTATTGTCTATTCAGTTTAAACCAGCATCTGCTGTTTGTTCCTACACAGAGTGCTGGAGTTATTCACAGGGTTAGGCAGCATCATTGGAAACGTTTCGGCTCGAGATCCTTCCTCAGACTGATGCTGCTCGGTGAAAGCTGGAAATGGGACGTGAGGATAGGATAGAGTCTGAAAAAGGCTCCTGACCTGAATTGTTACCTATCCATTTTCTCCAGAAATACTGCCTGACCCGTTGAGTTACACATAAGTTTAGTTTAGTTTAGTTTAGTTTAGAGATACAGCACGGAAACAGGCCCTTCGGCCCACCGGGTCCGCGCCGACCAGCGATCCCCGCACACTAATACCACCCTACACCCACGAGGGACAATGTTTACATTTGCCCAGCCAATTAACCTGCACGTCTTTGGAGTGTGGGAGGAAACAGAAGATCTCGGAGAAAACCCACGCAGGTCACGGGGAGAACGTACAAACTCCGTACAGACAGCGCCCGTAGTCGGGATGGAACCCGGGTCCCCGGCGCTGTGAGTGCTGTGAGGCAGTAACTCTACCGCTGTGCCACCCATAACTGATAGGAGCAGAATGAGGCCATTCGGCCCATCGAGTCGACTCCGTCATTCTATCTCTCCCTCCTAACCCCATTCTCCTGCCTTCTCCCCGTTACCCCTGACACCCGCACTGATGACAAATATATCTATCATTCTCTGCCTTAAACATGACCACTGCCGGCCTCCACAGGCAGCCTTGTTGACCCAGTGCCAGTGAGCCCCAGCTGGCCGCTGTCTGCGCCTTGCTCACAGTGCGGGATTTGTGGACGTTCCCTGGGCCGCCGGCGGCCGGAGGGGGAAGAGGGGGTTATCACGTGTGGGGGGGGCGGGATAAAAACGCTGCCCGACGCCAGCAGGGGCGGGGAAGGATCACGTGACGCGTCGATGTCACATGGTTCTGCGATGGTGGGGTCACATGAGTCCCGGGGTTGCGTGATGCGTCACGACGTGTTGCGTCACGGGGTTGAGAAGGTTGCGTGCTGCGTCACGGGGAGGGGAAGGTTGCGTGCTGCGTCGCGGCGTGTTACGTCATGGGGAGGGGAAGGTTGCGTGGTACGTCACGCGGACGGGAGGGTTGAGTGCTGCGTCATGGCGTGCTGCGTCACGTGGGAGGGGAGGGTCGCGTCGCGTGGTGTGTCACGACGTTTTGCGTCACGCGGACGGAAAGTTGCGTGATGCGTCACAGCGTGATGCGTCACGGGGAAGGGAAGATTGCGTGTTGCGTCACGCGGACGGGAGGGTTTCGTTGCGTCACAGCGTGGTGCGTCACGCGGACGGGAGGGTTGCGTGCTGCGTCAAAGGGACGGGTAGGATTGCGTCCTGCGTCACGGCGTGGTGCGCCACGCGGACGGGAGGATTGCGTGCTGCGTCACGCGGACGGGAGGATTGCGTGCTGCGTCACGCGGACGGGAGGATTGCGTGCTGCGTCACGCGGACGGGAGATTGCGTGCTGCGTCACGCGGACGGGGATTGCGTGGTGCGTCACGCGGACGGGGAGGATTGCGTGGTGCGTCACGCGGACGGGAGGATTGCGTGCTGCGTCACGGCGTGCAGTGCCGGGCGCGGGCAAGATGGCGGAGGCAGACGAGGAGCTGATGCTGCTGAGTGTAGGCGACCTGCCCGTCCGCGGCTACGGCCTCATGGAGGAGATCCGCCGCCAGGGCAAGCTCTGCGACGTCACCCTCAGGGTGAGCGGCTGGGAAGCACCGTCTGCTGGGGGAGAGGGGACGGGCAACGGAGGAGGAAAGGGGAAGGAGAGTGGGTGGAGTGGGTGGAGGGGGGGAGTGTGTGGTGGGTGAGTGTGAGTGGGGAGTGAGGGGGGAGAGGGGGGAGTGTGGGTGGGGAGTGTGGGTGGGGAGTGTGGGTGGGGAGTGTGGGTGGGGAGTGTGAGAGGGGAGTGTGAGAGGGGGAGTGGATAGGGGGGAGTGTGGGGGGAGTGTGGGGGGAGGGGGAGTGTGGATAGGGGGGTGGAGGGGGGAGAGGGGGAGTGGGGGGAGAGGGGGAGTGGATAGGGGGGTGGAGGGGGAGAGGGAGTGTGGATAGGGGGAGAGGGAGTGTGGATAGGGGGGAGTGTGGGTGGAGGGGGGGAGAGGGGGAGTGTGGGGGGAGGGGGAGTGTGGATAGGGGGGGGGAGAGGGAGTGTGGATAGGGGGAGAGGGGGTGGAGGGGAGTGAGTGGGAAGGATAGTTTTGGTGGGTGGGGGGGAGAGTGGGAGAAGGTGTTCAGTGGATATTTCTGAGGCAGAGATAGACAAGTTGAATAGACTGGGTGTCAAGGGTTATGGGGAGAAGGCAGGGGAATGGGATTAGGAGACAGAAATCAGCTATGATTGAACGGTGGAGTAGATTCGATGGGCCGAATGGCCTTATTCTACTATCACTTGTGAACTTCACAAGGGGTGAGGGTGGAGTGACTGAGTGGGAGGGAAGGGTAGGTGTAGAGAGGTGGGGGAAGGAGAGTGTCGGAGGGATCGGGTAGCTGATGGAGGGAGGGTGAGGGCTAGGGAGGGAGAGAGAGTGGTTGAGGAAGAGGAGAGTGTGGGTGAAGGGGTGGGGAATTTAGAAGGATGAGAGGAGATCTTATCGAAACGTATAAGATTATTAAGGGGTTGGACACATTAGAGGCAGGAAACATGTTCCCAATGTTGGGGGAGTCCAGAACAAGGGGCCACAGTTTAAGAATAAGGGGTAGGCCATTTAGAACGGAGATGAGGAAAAACTTTTTCAGTCAGAGAGTTGTGAATCTGGAATTCTCTGCCTCAGAAGGCAGTGGTGGCCAATTCTCTGAATGCATTCAAGAGAGAGCTGGATAGAGCTCTTAAGGATAGCGGAGTCAGGGGGTATGGGGAGAAGGCAGGAATGGGGTACTGATTGAGAATGCTCAGCCATGATCACATTGAATGGCGGTGCTGGCTCGAAGGGCCGAATGGCCTCCTCCTGCATCCTATTGTCTATTGGGGGGTGAAGGCTGAAGGGAGGGGGTGAGGGTGTAATAGAGAGAGGGTGGAAGGGATGTTGAGGGTGGGGTTGGGGGAGGGAAGGAGAGGATGTGTGAGTGAAGGGAGTTTGGGTAAGAGTTGGGGAGGGGGGAGTGAATGATGGTGACGCCAGTATCTCAATTAATCCAAACACAGACAATAGACAATAGGTGCAGGAGGAGGCCATTCGGCCCTTCGAGCCAGCGCCGCCATTCAATGTGATCATGGCTGATCATTCTCAATCAGTACCCCGTTCCTGCCTTCTACCCATATCCCCTGACTCCGCTATCTAGCTCTCTCTTGAATGCATTCAGAGGCTTGGCCTCCACTGCCTTCTGAGGCAGAGAATTCCACAGATTCACAACTCTCTGACTGAAAAAGTTTTTACTCCTCTCCGTGCGACAGATGCGACAGTGGCATTTAAGGGGCTTTTGGATGGGCACGTGGCTATGTAAGGTATGGAGGGCCTGTGCTGTACTTTCTGTAAACGGTGTTGCCTTGCAGGTTGGTGATCACAAGTACAGTGCGCACCGCATCGTGCTGGCCGCATCCATTCCCTACTTCCATGCCATGTTTACAAACGACATGATCGAGTGTAAGCAGGACGAGATCATCATGCAGGGGCTGGAGCCGAGGTTAGTCGCCCGCCTCACGTTCCTTTCATGGACCACTAACTTCAATCCTTTGTAAGAAAATAACTGTAGATGCTGGTACAAATCGAAGGTATTTATTCACAAAATGCTGGAGTAACTCAGCGGGTCAGGCAGCATCTCAGGAGAGAAGGAATGGGCGACGTTTCTGGTCAAGACCCTTCTTCAGACTGATGTCAGGGGGGGCGGGACATAGGAAGATATAGGTGGAGACAGGAAGATAGAGGGAGAACTGGGAAGGGGGAGGGGAAGTGAGGGACAGAGGAACTATCTAAAGTTGGAGAAGTCAATGTTCATACCGCTGGGCTGCATGCTGCCCAAGCGAAATACGAGGTGCTGTTCCTCCAATTTGCGCTGTGCCTCACTATGACACTGGAGGAGACCCATGACAGAAAGGTCAGACTGGGCGTGGGATGGGGAGTTGAAGTGCTCAGCCACCGGGAGATCAGGTTGGTTAAGGCGGACTGAGCGAAGGTGTTGAGCTAAACGATCGCCGAGCCTGCGTTTGGTTTCGCCGATGTAAAGAGGTTGACATCTAGAGCAGCGGATACAATAGATGAGGTTGGAGGAGGTGCAGGTGAACCTCTGTCTCACCTGGAAAGACTGTTTGGGTCCTTGGATGGAGTTGAGGGGGGAGGTAATATGGACAGGTGTTGCATCTCCTGCGGTTGCAGGGGAAAGTGCCCGGGGTTGGGGTGGTTTGGGTAGGAAGGGACGAGTGGACCAGGGAGTTGCGGAGGGAACGGTCTCTGCGGAACGCAGAAAGGGGAGGCGATGGGAAGATATGGCCAGTGGTGGGGTCCCCTTTGGTGGTGACGGAAATGTTGGAGGATGATTTGTTGGATACGCTGGCTTCAATTCTTGTATCTTTTGATAAAAACGCAATGCTGATTCCCAAGTGTCAAGAGTTAATTGTCGTATGCACTGGAAGCGAAACAATGAAATGCAATGAACAACAATTCAATACATTTATTAGTAATAGGTAATCAGACCATAATGGTACACACTAGTCTAAAGTGCAACCAAAACAAAGGCCAGTATCAGACAGGAACTTGCTAAAGTTGATTGAAGTCAGATGTTTGTAGGCAAAGGAATGTCCAGAAAGTGGGTTGCGTTGAAAAGTGTGTTCCGGTTCACTTTAGTTTATTGTCACATGTGCAGTGGAAACCCTTTGTTGCATACGGCATAAATGGAGTCAATGGAAGCGAAGTTGGTTTGTGTGATAGTCTGGGCTGAGTCCACAATGGATGGAGCTGTTCCCAAACCAAGCTGTGATGCACACTGATAAAATGCTTTCTCCAGCGCATCTGCAGAAGTGGGTGAGAGTTGTTGGGGACAAGCCGAACCTCCTCAGCCTCCGAATGAAGTGGAAGCGCTGGTGTGCTTTCTTAGATTTTTAGATTTAGAGATACAGCGCGGAAACAGGCCCTTCGGCCCACCGGGTCCACGCCGCCCAGCAATCCCCGCACATTAACACTATCCTACACACACTAGGGACAATTTTTACATTTACCCAGTCCATTACAGGGAAGATGTGGAAGCTTAGGAGAGGGTAGAGAAAAGGTTTACCAGCTGCAGCCTGGATTAGAGGGTTTTGGCCTCAGAGAGGTTGGGTAGACTGGGATTGTTTTCTCTGGTACATCAGAGGTTGAAGGGAGACTTGATTTAGATTTTTTTAGATTTAGAGATACAGCGCAGACACAGGCCCTTCGGCCCATCGGGTCCGCGCCGCCCAGCGATCCCCGCACACTAACACTATCCTACACTCACCAGGGACAATTTTTACATTTGCCCAGCCAATTAACCTACAAACCTGCACGTCTTTGGAGTGTGGGAGGAAACCGAATATCTCGGCGAAAACCCACACAGGTCACGGGGAGAACGTAAAAACTCCGTACAGATGGCGCCCGTAGTCAGGATCGAACCTGAGTCTCCGGCGCTGCATTCGCTGTAAGGCAGCAACTCTACCGCTGCGCCACCGTTCTTGGTCGTTGCTTCAATATGGGTGGTCCAGGAGACGTTGTTGGTGATATTTACTCCTAGGAATTTGAAGTTTTCAACCATCTCTACTTCGGCCCCGTCAATGCAAACTGGGGTACGTGTACCTTCTCACTTCCTGAAGTTGATCACTACCTCCTTTGTCTGCTGACATTGACAGAAAGGTTGTCGCCTCGATACTGGGCCATGAGGTTCTCGATCTCCCTCCTGTACTCTGGCATCATTATTTGATATCTGGTCCACAATGGTGGTGTCGGCTGCGAATTTGTAAACTGAATTAGATGTGTACGTGGCTGCATGGTCGTGGGAGTACAAGGAGTAAAGAAGGGGGCTGAGAACGCATCCTTGCGGAGCGCCAGTGTTGAGGGTTATTGTAGAGGATGATTTCAAAGGTCTTTTATTATCGCGTGCACCAGTTAAGGTACAGTGATATGCGAATTACCATGCAGCCATATGAAAAAAAACCAACAAGACACACAACTACATGAAAGTTAACATAAACATCCAGCACAGCGGATTCAATAGACAATAGGTGCAGGAAGAGGCCATTCTGCCCTTCGAGCCAGCACCGTCATTCAATGTGATCATGGCTGATCATTCTCAATCAGTACCCCGTTCCTGCCTTCTCCCCATACCCCCTGACTCCGCTATCTTTAAGAGCTCTATCTAGCTCTCTCTTGAATGCATTCAGAGAATTGGCCTCCACTGCCTTCTGAGGCAGAGAATTCCACAGATTCACAACTCTCTGACTGAAAAAGTTTTTCCTCATCTCAGTTCTAAATGGCCTACTCCTTATTCTTAAACTGTGGCCCCTTGTTCTGGACTCCCCCAACATTGGGAACATGTTTCCTGCCTCTAACGTGTCCAACTCCTTAATAATCTTATACGTTTCGATAAGATCTCCTCTCATCCGTCTAAATTCCAGTGTATACAAGCCTAGTCGATCCAGTCTTTCAACATATGACAGTCCCGCCATTCCGGGAATTAACCTAGTAAACGTACGCTGCACGCCCTCAATAGCAAGATTCCCCACATTCCTCACTGTGATGGAAGGCCAAAAAGTCCAAACTTCTTCCTCTTTATCCTCCCGCGGTCGGGGCAGTCGAACCATCTGGCAGGCGGGCCGATCGAAGCTCTTGCGGCTTGGAGTTCCCAAAGTCGGCATGTGATCAGAGACCGCGGGCTCCGCGATGTTAAAGTCCTCAAGCACCCGCGGTTGGAGCTCCGAGGTCGATCCCTGGCAAAGGGATCACCAGCTCCGCGATGGTAAGTCCGCAGGCGACCGCAGTGGAACTCTCGAAATCGGCCTCCAGCAAAGGCCGCCAACTCCTCAATGTTAGGCCGCAGAGATACGACACGGGAAAAAAATTGCATCTCCGTCGGGGCAAGAGATTAAAAAAAAGTTTCCTCCAACTCCCCCCCACATAAAACAAGCTAAAGAACATTAAAAAAACATACAGTTAACACATACAAAACAGACACAAAGAAGGACAATAGACAATAGGTGCAGGAGGAGGCCATTCAGCCCTTCGAGCCTGTACGCACCACCATTCAATATGATCATGGCTGATCATTCTCAATCTGTACCCCGTTCCTGCCTTCTCCCCATACCCCCTGACTCCGCTATCCTTAAGAGCTCTATCTAGCTCTCTCTTGAATGCATTCAGAGAATTGGCCTCCACTGCCTTCTGAGGCAGAGAATTCCACAGATTCTGGGACAGACATAAAGGATGCAACAGACAGACTGTTGGCGAGGCAGCCATTGCTGGCGACACCCGGTGGTCGAGGATCCAGTTGCAGGGATGAGTGCTGACCTCAAGTCCTGTCAGTTTGGAGATAAGCTTGGATGGGATAATGGTGTTAAAGACAGAGCTGCTGTCTCTGAATCGGAGTCTGACGTAGGTGTCTCTCTTATCCAGGTGTTCTAGGGATGAGTGTAGGCCGATGGCATCGTCCGTGGACATGTTGTGGCGGTGGGCGAACTGCAGTGGAGTAACTCAGCGGGACAGGCAGCATCTCTGGAGAGAAGGAATGGGTGACATTTCGAGACCCTTCTTCAGGCTCAGTGACAAGAGTTCAGGGCATGCATATTCCTGTTAGAGTGAAGGGTACGACAGGCTGTGGGAGTAAGGAAGCCTTGATGATGAGAAAATCCCAGGCTCTGGTCAGAAAAAGGGTGCATGCGACAGGTGTAGGCAGCTGGGACCGTGTGTACGGTGGAGTTTCGTGAACCGGGGGGCACATTTAAGAAGGAAATGAGGGGGGTAAAGCAGGGGCAGGAGATGGCTCTGGTAGATAATATTAAGGAAAATCCTGAGATTTCATAAATACATTAAGGGAAAGACTGACATCAGTCTGAAGAAGGGTCTCGACCCGAAACGTCACCCATTCATTCCTTCTCTCCAAAATGCTGTCTGACCTGCTGAGTTACTCCAGCATTTTGTGATACTTTTGATTTGGACCAGCATCTGCAATTATTTTCCTGCCCGGATTAGAGGGGGATGATTGAACTTTATTACCTTCTATCACAGTGAGGAATGTGGATTCCGCTGTGGTGGATGTTTATGTTACATTTTATTTTACGTGGCTGTGTGTCTTGTTGCTTTTCACTTAGGATGCCTGTATGGTAACTCTAATTTCACTGAACCTTAATTGGTACATGTGACAATAAATTGATCTTACAATAGACAATAGGTGCAGGAGGAGGCCATTCGGCCCTTCGAGCCAGCACCGCCATTCAATGTGATCATGGCTGATCATTCTCAATCAGTACCCCGTTCCTGCCTTCTCCCCATACCCCCTGACTCCGCTATCCTTAAGAGCTCTATCTAGCTCTCTCTTGAATGCATTCAGAGAATTGGCCTCCACTGCCTTCTGAGGCAGAGAATTCCACAGATTCACAACTCTCTGACTGAAAAAGGTTTTTCCTCATCTCAGTTCTAAATGGCCTACCCCTTATTCTTAAACTGTGGCCCCTTGTTCTGGACTCCCCCAACATTGGGAACATGTTTCCTGCCTCTAACGTGTCCAATCCCTTAATAATCTTATACGTTTCGATAAGATCCCCTCTCATCCTTCTAAATTCCAGTGTATACAAGCCTAGTCGCTCCAGTCTTTCAATATATGATCTTGATTATATAGGTGGAATAATAACGCATGCAGTGATTGTTTTAACATGAACGCGCATTATTGATTCTTGGTGCTTTTATAACAACTTTTAAATGGATTGGAGTCTAAGTTCTGACCGTTCTCTTGCAGTGCCCTGGAAGCGCTGATTAACTTTGCCTACAATGGTCGACTGGCCATAGACCAACAGAATGTGCAGTCATTGCTGATCGGTGCCAGCTTCCTGCAGCTACAGAATGTAAAGGATGCATGCTGTACCTTCCTGAGAGAGAGGTGAGTGTTGGAGTGGGAGATCAAACTGCATGCAGCATTAAAATAAGCACCACTGCCTGATAATGGGCACCAAATGCCGGCGTAACTCGGCGGGACAGGCAGCGTCTCTGGAGAGAAGGAATGAGTGGTGACGTTTTGGGTAGAGACCAAAAACCCCTGACACCCGTACTAATCAAGAATCTATCAATCTCCGCCATAAAAATATCCATTGACTTGGCCTCCACTGCCTTCTGTGGCAATGAATTCCACAGATTCACCACCCTGTGTTCAGTTTGAAGGAGGGTCTTGGCCCGAAACGTCGCCTATTCCTTCTCCCCAGAGACGCTGCCTGTCCCGCTGAGTTACTCCAGCATTTTGTGTCTATCTTCGGTGTAAACCAGCATCTTCAGTCAGTTCCTTCTGACACACATTCCTGTTGGTGATGTTGGTGCTCAGTGTGTCCCTGGCACCTACCTACAGACTGGTTTTGCGTTGAAGTCTGTTTGAGCAACCGCAGTTGGTCTTGCAGTCCTTGGGCTCGAGGGGAAAGGGTCAAGCTGAATTCTATTTCACATCCGCTGCTGATTTGCCGCCACCCCTGGTCCCAGAGTCTTTCTGGATTATCGGTTTTGCCAGACAGGATTGATTCCTGGGATGGCAGGACTTTCACATGAAGAAAGACTGGATAGACTCGGCTTGTACTCGCTGGAATTTAGAAGATTGAGGGGGGATCTTATAGAAACTTACAAAATTCTTAAGGGGTTGGACAGGCTAGATGCAGGAAGATTGTTCCCGATGTTGGGGAAGTCCAGAACAAGGGGTCACAGTTTAAGGATAAGGGGGAAGTCTTTTAGGACCGAGATGAGAATGTTTTTTTTCACACAGAGAGTGGTGAATCTGTGTAATTCTCTGCCACTGAAGATAGTTGGGGCCATTTCATTGGCTATATTTAAGAGGGAGTTAGATGTGGCCCTTGTGGCTAAAGGGATCAGGGGGTATGGAGAGAAGGCAGGTACGGGATACTGAGTTAGATGATCAGCCACGATCATATTGAATGGCGGTGCAGGCTCGAAGGGCCGAGTGGCCTACTCCTGCACCTATTTTCTATGTTTTCTATTTCAATGGACAGGAACTGCTCTAGCAGAGAGCATTTGCAGGCTACCAGTTAAATTAATTGCAATATAGTTGATTAAATTTTTCGTGTTTTCCTGTGCATTTAAAAAAAAAAGTTAATTAAACTAAAAGCTTCGATCTGTCATGCCCTTTTTGGACAGTCTATTGGAGCCTTCCCAGTGCACTGCGGTGCATTATACTCCACTGGAGTTGGAGTAGGAATACACCGATCAGCCAAAACACCATGACCACTGACAGGCGAAGTGAATAACATTGATTGTGTTGTTACAATGGCACCTGTCAAGGGGCGGGATATATTATTCTGACATCTGTCCATCTGCGGGAGATGATTGTGCGGCCTGGCGTTGTCCTGCTTGGAGAGGGGTTTTTTTCAGCGTCAATAGACAATAGGTGCAGGAGTAGGCCATTCGGCCCTACGAGCCTCTCCATTTGATTTGGCCACTGAGCCTGGGCAGGTAGATGGGAATACAAACGTGCGCAGCAACTGCATTCCCCTCTCGACCCGATCGTCTGACTCCAGAGGAGCGGCATGGCTGCTACGCCTGGGGCCACTCGGTTGCAAGAGTTGGAGGGTTGCGGACGCACGAGCAATCAGCCGACCGTCTCTGGGGACTCAAGTTCCAGTGCCTTTGGCTCTCCTGAGCCTTACCCACAAGGCAGCGGGCGGGGGGGGAGGTGCTACCTAACCCATAACTGGGACCTGGTTGTCACCAGGCCCGCGCGTCCCATCTCTGGGGGCCAGAGTTCCTCCGTGATCCCAGCGCAGTTTAGCCTGGGACTGAAGGTGGCCGCAGTCACCATGTGTTGCCACCAGGAGGCACTGCGAGAGGCGTGACGATGCAGAGGTTGTGTACTGACAGGGCGAGGCTTAATCACTCGGCTCCCTTTTTCGCAAAGATTGCTAGCCAGCGGCGTCTGGATTTACACCAGGGCTCTAGACACACGCAACACCCTGCGGCTCGCCCCACCAACACATATAGGATATATTAGGCAGCAAGTGAACAGTCAGTTCTTGAAGTTGATGTGTTGGATGCAGGAGAAATGGGCAGGAGTAAAGACCTGAGCGACTTTGACAAGGGCCACATTGTTATGGCCAGACGACAGGGTCAGAGCATCTCTGAAACGGCAAGGCTTGTGGGGTGCTCCCGGCCAGCAGTGGTGAGTACCGACCGACAGTGGTCCGAGGGGGGACAAACCACAAACCGGCGACAGGCAGGGTGTTGGGCGCCCAAGGCTCATCGATGCGCGAGGGCAACGAAGGCTAACCCGTCTGGTCCGAACCGACAGAAGGTCGACTGTGGCACAAGTCACTGAAAATGGCGGTCACGGGAGGAATGTGTCACAATACACAGTGCATCGCACCCTGCTGCGTATGGGGCTGCACACGGAGGACCAACAGCATATTAGGCAGGTGGGCATAGTGTTTTGGCTGATCGGTGTATGATATGGTTGAACATTAGGGTTAGGGTTAGCACACTTCCAGATTCTGGTTTCTTCCCAGCTGTGATCAGGCAACTGAACGATCCTACCACAACCAGAGAGCAGTCCTGAACTACTATCAACCTCATTGGTGACCCTCGGACTATCCTTGATCGGACTTTGCTGGCTTTACCTTGCACTGAACCATATTCCCTTATCATGTGTCTACACTGTGAATGGCTGGATTGTAATCATGTGTTGTCTTTCTGCTGGCTGTTTAGCACGCTACAAAAGCCTTTCCCTGTACCTCCGTACACGTGACAATATACTAAACGTGGCTCTCTCGTTGTTTTACCAAGATACCTTTCAGTTCTGAAGCACCCTCTTTGCCAAAATCTATTTCAACACCAACTCATGCTGATTGTGTTAAAGACGCAGTGCAGGAGGAACTCAGCGGGTCAGGCAGCATCTGTGGAGAACACGGATAGGTGACATTTTGGGTGGGGACCCTTCAGACACGTTTGACAGCACTATATATGTATCATGTGGAAACTAAGAACTGCAGATGCTGGTTAATACACAAAAGGACACAAAGTGCTGGAGTAACTCAGCGGGTCAGGCAACATCTTTGGAGAACACGGATAGGTGACCTTTTAGGTCGAGACCCTTCAGGCTGATGGGAGGGGGGCGAAGAAACTATTTGTATCATTGTGTTTTCAATGGTTTCTTCATCACGATCACATGTACCAAAGTACAGTGAAATACTATTTTTGCACACAGCTCAGCGGGTCAAACTCAACAAGATCCTTCTTTCCTATGGCTATCAAACCCTCAGTGGGGTAGACTGGGACACATCCCCAATCCTTTCCACTCCTCGCTTTAATATCACGTATTTGGTGTTTTTATGACTGTTGGCAGATCAATTTCCCTCCTGGGATCAATAAAGTTCTGTCGTATCGTACGCAAGAGGTGGCGTTTTGGTGCCATTCACTCTGGTGCCAAAGGGCACTGCTAGTCCCCCTCTCCTGTCCTCCTCCACTGTGGGCTTGGTGCTTCTCTCCCACTCCTGTGGGCTTGCTGCTTGTCCCCCTCCACTGTGGGCTTGCTGCTTGTCCTCCACTGTGGGCTTGGTGCTTGTCCCCCTCCACTGTGGGCTTGGTGCTTGTCCCCCTCCACTGTGGGCTTGCTGCTTGTCCTCTACTGTCCCCCTCTCCTGTGGGCTTGGTGCTTCTCTCCCTCTACTGTGGGCTTGCTGCTTGTCCTCCACTGTGGGCTTGCTGCTTGTCCTCCACTGTGGGCTTGCTGCTTGTCCTCCACTGTGGGCTTGGAGCTTGTCCCCCTCCACTGTGGGCTTGCTGCTTGTCCTCCACTGTGGGCTTGCTGCTTGTCCTCCACTGTGGGCTTGGAGCTTGTCCCCCTCCACTGTGGGCTTGCTGCTTGTCCTCCACTGTGGGCTTGCTGCTTGTCCTCCACTGTGGGCTTGGTGCTTGTCCTCCACTGTGGGCTTGGTGCTTGTCCTCCACTGTGGGCTTGGTGCTTGTCCCCCTCCACTGTGGGCTTGGTGCTTGTCCTCCACTGTGGGTTTGCTGCTTGTCCTCCACTGTGGGCTTGGTGCTTGTCCCCCTCCACTGTGGGCTTGGTGCTTGTCCTCTACTGTCCCCCTCCACTGTGGGCTTGCTGCTTGTCTCCCTCTACTGTAGGCTTGGAGCTTGTCCTCTACTGTGGGCTTGGAGCTTGTCCTCCACTGTGGGCTTGCTGCTTGTCCCCCTCCACTGTGGGCTTGGTGCTTGTCCTCCACTGTGGGCTTGGAGCTTGTCCTCCACTGTGGGCTTGCTGCTTGTCCTCCACTGTGGGCTTGGTGCTTGTCCCCCTCCACTGTGGGCTTGGAGCTTGTCCTCCACTGTGGGCTTGGTGCTTGTCCCCCTCCACTGTGGGCTTGGTGCTTGTCCCCCTCTACTGTGGGCTTGCTGCTTGTCCTCCACTGTGGGCTTGCTGCTTGTCCTCCACTGTCGGCTTGGTGCTTGTCTCCCTCCACTGTGGGCTTGGTGCTTGTCCCCCTCCACTGTGGGCTTGGTGCTTGTCTCGCTCTACTGTGGGCTTGCTGCTTGTCTCCCTCTACTGTGGGCTTGGTGCTTGTCTCCCTCCACTGTGGGCTTGGTGCTTGTCTCCCTCCACTGTGGGCTTGGTGCTTGTCTCCCTCCACTGTGGGCTTGGTGCTTGTCTCCCTCCACTGTGGGCTTGGTGCTTGTCTCCCTCCACTGTGGGCTTGGTGCTTGTCTCCCTCCACTGTGGGCTTGGTGCTTGTCTCCCTCCACTGTGGGCTTGGTGCTTGTCCCCCTCCACTGTGGGCTTGGAGCTTGTCCTCCACTGTGGGCTTGGTGCTTGTCCCCCTCCACTGTGGGCTTGGTGCTTGTCCCCCTCTACTGTGGGCTTGCTGCTTGTCCTCCACTGTGGGCTTGCTGCTTGTCCTCCACTGTCGGCTTGGTGCTTGTCTCCCTCCACTGTGGGCTTGGTGCTTGTCCCCCTCCACTGTGGGCTTGGTGCTTGTCTCGCTCTACTGTGGGCTTGCTGCTTGTCTCCCTCTACTGTGGGCTTGGTGCTTGTCTCCCTCCACTGTGGGCTTGGTGCTTGTCTCCCTCCACTGTGGGCTTGGTGCTTGTCTCCCTCCACTGTGGGCTTGGTGCTTGTCTCCCTCCACTGTGGGCTTGGTGCTTGTCTCCCTCCACTGTGGGCTTGGTGCTTGTCTCCCTCCACTGTGGGCTTGGTGCTTGTCTCCCTCCACTGTGGGCTTGGTGCTTGTCCCCCTCTACTGTGGGCTTGGTGCTTGTCTCCCTCTACTGTGGGCTTGGTGCTTGTCTCCCTCTACTGTGGGCTTGGTGCTGGTTGCCCATTGCCAATTGCCAAGTGAATAGCAATGACTGTTGCCTTCCTCTTCCAGGCTGCACCCGAAGAACTGCCTGGGTGTGCGTCAGTTTGCGGAGACGATGATGTGCACCGTCCTGTACGACTCTGCCAACAGCTTCATCCACCAGCACTTTGTGGAGGTGTCCATGTCCGAGGAGTTCTTGGCCTTGTCCTTCGAGGAGGCGTTGGAACTGGTCGCTCGGGACGAGCTCAATGTCAAGTCTGAAGAGCAGGTACGAGGTTTCGCAGTGTTCAGGGTTGGTTTGGTTTAGTGATACAGCGGAAACAAGCCCTTTGGCCCACTCGATGTGTTGCGAGTCCACATCGGCCAGCAATCCCTGCACATTAACACCATCCCACACACACACTCCGGACAATTTTACATTTATGCCCAGCCAATTAATCTACAAACCTGCACGTCTTTGGAGTGTGGGAGGAAACCGAAGATCTGGGAGAAAGCCCACGCTGGTCACTGGGAGAACGAACAAACTCCGTACGGACAGCACCCGTAGTCAGGACCGAACCCGGATCTCTGGCGCTGTAAGGCAGTAACTCTACCGCCAAGCCACTGTGCCGCCCTTGGTCAGGTGATCACTGTGATTCAACGATACTTTATTACATACATTGCATACAACGATACTTACATACATTGAAGTTCTTTGTATTGCATACAATCCAGTAAAATCATGCTATAAATAAGCACAATCACAGATAAGTACGAAAGTGCAAAGATTGTAGTGTAATAGACTTCACAGAGACAGTACAAAGATGGTGCCCACAAATAGTTGGCACGTTTCTAAACATAGAAACATAGAAAATAGGTGCATAGGAGGAGGCCATTTGGCCCTTCGAGCCAGCACCGCCATTCATTGTGATCATGGCTGATCATCCACAATCAGTAACCCGTGCCTGCCTTCTCCCCATATCCCCTGATTCCACTAGTCCCTAGAGCTCTAGCCAAATTCACTTTTAAATTCATCCAGTGAATTGGCCTCCACTGCCTTCTGTGGCAGAGAATTCCACAAATTCACAACTCTCTGGATGAAAAAGTTTTTTCTCACCTCAGTTTTAAATGGCCTCCCCTTTATTCTTAGACTGTGTGGCCCCTGGTTCTGGACTCCCCCAACATCGGGAACATTTTTCCTGCATCTAGCTTGTCCAGCCCATTCATAATTTTATACGTCTCTATAAGATCTCCTCTCATCCTTCTAAACTCCAGTGAATACAAGCCCGGTCTTTCCAATCTTTCCTCATATGATAGTCCCGCCATCCCGGGGATTAACCTGGTGAACCTAAATGTTTCTGACCTACAAAGTTCTTGAATGCAGTCTTATCATATCATATCATATATATACAGCCGGAAACAGGCCTTTTCGGCCCTCCAAGTCCGTGCCGCCCAGCGATCCCCGTACATTAACACTATCCTACACCCACTAGGGACAATTTTTACATTTACCCAGCCAATTAGCCTACATACCTGTACGTCTTTGGAGTGTGGGAGGAAACCGAAGATCTCGGAGAAAACCCACGCAGGTCACGGGGAGAACGTACAAACTCCGTACAGTGCAGCACCCGTAGTCAGGATCGAACCTGAGTCTCCGGCGCTGCATTCGCTGTAAAGCAGCAACTCTACCGCTGCGCTACCGTGCCGCCCTATCTTATCCTGGAGTGAAGGCCGCTTGTTCTGGAGGCACCAATCCCCTTCTCTGTCCGCCGCATTCTTGAAAACGCCCCGTTGACAGCTTCTGCCACCCAAAACGTATAAGATTATTAAGGGGTTGGAAAACTCGAACGGCCAAATGGCTTCCCCATGCACCTACTTTCTATGTTTCTGTATTTGCTGTTCCTTCTCCCCTGCAGGTGTTTGAAGCTGTCCTTGCTTGGGTACGGTTTAATCGTGAAGATCGAGAGAGCTACCTGCCTCAGCTGCTCACCAAAGTACGCCTCCCCCTCTGCCGGCCACAGTTCCTCACTGACAGGGTCCAGCAGGACGACCTAGTTCGGTGCTGTCACAAGTGCAGGTAAGCTGACGACCTCTACAGGTGCACCATGGGAAGCATACTGCCTGGTCTGTGAACACCTCTGCCCAAGACCGCTAGAAACATAGACAACGGGTGCAGGAGGAGGCCATTTGTCCCCAGTGTGTGTAGGATAGTGTTAGTGTGCGGGGATCGCTGGTCGGCGCGGACTCGGTGTGCCGAAGGGCCTGTTTCTACGCTGTGTCTCTAAACTAAAGGTGACCCTGTAATTGTCCAACAGTGACACCTGCTGGCAGGTGCTCTGCATGACAAGTAGTTCTTGTTAATAATTGCATTCCTTGCAAAGGTAGACAGAAAATGCTGGAGTAACCCAGTGGGACAGGCAGCATCTCTGAAGAAGGGTCTCGACCCAAAAGGTCACCCATTCCTTCTCTCCGGAGATGCTGCCTGACCCACTGAGTTACTCCAGCATTTTGTGTCTACCTTCGATTTAAACCAGCATCTGCAGTTCTTTGCTACAGATTGCATTCCTTGCGATGTTTTGAAAGTCTCGCCCCTCCAGGCGAATTATAAAGTCCTAGAGTGATACAGCGTGGAATCAGGCCCTTCGGCCCAACTTGCCCACAACGGCCAACATGTCCCAGCTACACTAGTCCCACCTGCCCCCGTTTGGTCCACATCCCTCCAAACCTGTCCTGTCCATGATTTCCTGGTCTAGCTAGCGTGGGATGATGGATCTGTAAACCTGTGCGTTTCAGGACAGACCGGTTGTTTTAGATTACTAGGTTGTTACTAGGTTAATTCCCGGAATGGCGGGACTGTCATATGTTGAAAGACTGGAGCGACTAGGCTTGTATACACTGGAATTTAGAAGGATGAGAGGAGATCTTATCGAAACGTATAAGATTATTAAGGGGTTGGACACGTTAGAGGCAGGAAACATGTTCCCAATGTTGGGGGAGTCCAGAACCAGGGGCTACAGTTTAAGAATAATGGGTAGGCCATTTAGAGCTGAGATGAGGAAGAACTTTTTCAGTCAGAGAGTTGTGAATCTGTGGAATTCTCTGCCTCAGAAGGCAGTGGGGGCCAATTCTCTGAATACATTCAAGAGAGAGCTAGATAGAGCTCTTAAGGATAGCGGAGTCAGGGGGTACGGGGAGAAGGCAGAAACGGGGTACTGATTGAGAATGATCAGCCATGATCACATTGAATGGCGGTGCGTACAGGCTCGAAGGGCTGAATGGCCTCCTCCTGCACCTATTGTCTATTGTCCGTTGTTTTGCAGGGATCTTGTTGACGAGGCCAAGGACTACCATCTCATGCCGGAGCGCAGGCCGCACCTGCCCTCCTTCAAAACACGGCCGCGATGCTGCACGTCCATCGCTGGCCTGATCTACGCCGTGGGAGGTCTCAACTCTGCTGGTTTGTGTTGATTCATCGCGCTCACACGGCTGCTCTCCAATCTTCCTCCTCCTCCTCCTCCTCCTCTTCTTCTTGTGCTTCTCCTTGAGTAACTGTCCTGTTCTATTCATCTACACAATCGGATCCAATCACGACTTTTATGTTGAACTAGACCAAGTGGACCGTCGGGCCCAGACCTTTTCCTGCAATGGTGTAGCACCCTCTCCTCCCCCCTACTCCTCCCTCCCCCACCCCTCCCTCCCTCCCCCACCCCTCCCTCCCTCCCCCACCCCTCCCTCCCTCCCTCACCCCTCCCTCCCTCCCTCCCCCACCCCTCCCTCCCTCCCCCACCCCTCCCTCCCTCCCCCACCCCTCCCTCCCCCACCCCTCCCTCCCTCCCCCACCCCTCCCTCCCTCACCCCTCCTTCCCTCCCCCACCCCTCCCTCCCTCCCCCACCCCTCCCTCCCTCCCCCACCCCTCCCTCCCTCCCTCACCCCTCCCTCCCTCCCTCACCCCTCCCTCCCTCCCTCACCCCTCCCTCCCTCACCCCTCCCTCCCTCCACCACACCTCCCTCCCTCCACCACCCCTCCCTCCCTCTCCCCTCCCTCCCTCCCTCACCCCTCCCTCCCTCCCCCACCCCTCCCTCCCTCCCTCCCTCCCTCTCCCCTCCCTCCCTCTCCCCCCCTCCCTCCCTCCCTCTCCCCCCCTCCCTCCCTCCCTCTCCCCCCCTCCCTCCCTCCCTCTCCCCCCCTCCCTCCCTCCCTCTCCCCCCCTCCCTCCCTCCCTCTCCCCCCCTCCCTCCCTCCCTCTCCCTCCCCTCCCTCCCTCTCCCCCCCTCCCTCCCTCCCTCTCCCCCCTCCTTCCCTCCCTCTCCCCCCTCCTTCCCTCCCTCTCCCCCTCCTCTATCCCCCCTCCCTCTCTCTCCCCTCCCTCTCTCTCTCCCCTCCCTCTCTCTCCCCTCCCTCTCTCTCCCCTCCCTCTCTTTCCCCTCCCTCTCTCTCCCCACCCTCTCTCTCCCCTCCCTCTCTCTCCCCTCCCTCTCTCTCCCCTCCCTCTCTCTCCCCTCCCACTCTCTCCCCTCCCACTCTCCTTCCTCACAAACAAACAAACGAGCGAGAGTTTTAGTGTATGGATAGTGAAAGGCCTGGGTGGAGAGGATGCAGAGAGCATGTTTCCACTATTAGGAGAGTCTAGAGCCAGAGGGCACAGCCTCAGAGTAAACTTTTAGAAAGAAGACGAGGAAATTCTTTCGTCAGAGGGCGGTGAATCTGTGGAATTCATTGTCACAGACGACGGTGGAGGCCAAGTCGTTGGGTATTTTTAACGCAGAGATTGACAGGTTCTTGATTAGTGCGGGTGTCAGGGGTTATGGGGAGAAGGCAGGAGAATGGGGTTGAGAGGGCGAGAGAGAGCAGCCATGAACGAATGGCGGGGTAGACTTGATGGGCCGAATGGCCTAATTCTGCTCCTAAGAAATGAACTTTTCAAAGATATTTGGGTAGATATATGGATAGGAAGGGTTCAGAGGGCTGAGGGGCAAATGGAGGTAAATAAGACCGGACCAGTATACCAACTTGGTTGGCATGGATAAGTTGGACCAAAGGCCCCTTTTTGTGCTTTAGTTTAATTTACAGATGCAATTCACACTAGTTCTCTGTTATCCACAGTCTAAGAATAAAGGGGATGCCATTTAAAACTGAGGTGAGAAGAAACGTTTTCACCCAGAGAGTTGTGAATTTGTGGAATTCTCTGCCACAGAGGGCAGTGGAGGCCGATCCACTGGATGAATTTAAAAGAGAGTTAGATAGAGCTCTAGGGGCTAGTGGAATCAAGGGATATGGGGAGAAGGGTCACGGATTGTGGACGATCAGCCATGATCACAATGAATGGCGGTGCTGGTTTGAAGGGCCAAATGGCCTCCTCCTGCACCTATTTTCTATGTTTCTATAGGTCATATAGAAGAATGATTCCAGGTATGAATGGGTTAACATATGATGAGCGTTTGTTGGCACTGGGCCTGCACTCGCTGGAGTTTAGAAGGACGAGGGGGGACCTGATTGAAACTTACTGAATGGTGAGTGGCCTGGATAGAGTGGATGTGGAGAGGATGTTTCCACTAGTGGGAGAGTCTAGGACCAGAGGATAGAGCTGTGTTAGAGACCAGTTAGATAGAGCTCGAGGGATGATCAGCCTTGATCACAATGAATGGCGGTGCTGGCTGGAAGGGCCGAATGGCCTCCTCCTGCACCTATTGTCTATGTTTCTGTCCCACTTTCGCATCCACTCCCTGCCCACGGGGCAATTTTGCATGGCCCAATTTACCTACAAACCCGCATTGGGAAGTGGGAGTTCCCGCTGAATTACTCCAGTTGTTTGTGTCTGCCTTCGGTTTAAACCAGCATCTGCAGTTCCTTCCTGCACAAATGACAAACATGTTACACCAGTAGTCTCTCACTCTTGTACTTAATCATTTACATCATGCGTGCATGAAGAAGATAGACAAATGCATATTAAAAGGGACGCAGTTCAATCATAATTGCTGAGGTAGACCACTTACTGATATCCCTTTTCACTGAGAGAAACGTATTGGTCCCTCACTCCCATTTAGGTCATGGTGATAGGAGCAGAATTAGGCCGTTCGGCCCATCAAGTCAATAATGGCTGATCTATCTCCCCCTCCTAACCCCATTCTCCTGCCTTCTCCCCATAATTCCTGACACCCGTACTAATCAAGAACCTATCTATTTCTGCCTTAAAAATATCCACTGATAGCCTCCACGGCCTTCTAATTAATGCCTTAGTGTGTTAATGGGAGTGCACTGCAGGTCACGGTGGCGCAGCGGTAGAGTTGCCGCCTTACAGCGAATGCAGCGCCGGAGACCCGGGTTCCATCCCGACTACGGGTGCTGCCTGTACGGAGTTTGTACGTTCTCCCCGTGACCTGCGTGGGTTTTCTCCGAGATCTTCTGTTTCCTCCCACACTCCAAAGACGTGCAGGTTTGCAGCGCGGACCCGGTGGGCCGAAGGGCCTGTTTCCGCGCTGTATCTCTAAACCAAACTAAAGGGAAAAGAGAAGCATCTTTAAACGCTGCCGACTGCTGAGAGCAGCAGCTGGGTGTTGTGGTTTTGACAGGTTCCCCATGGGGGCAGGCTTGATGAAGTCTATCATTGTGTCTTTGCTGCCTGTACCTATTGCCATGCCAACCATTAACCTTCATATGCACCACCTCATCATTGTAGGCTGCTCAAAGTAGCAGCACAAATAGATGGGGTGGGAAAGAAAGCGCATGGTGTGCTTGCCTTCATTGCTAGGGGCATTGAGTATGAGTCAGGCAGTCGACTCTATAGGACTTTATGTGTAGAAACAGAAAATAGGTGCGGGAGGATGCCATTCGGCCCTTCGAGCCAGCACCGCCATTCATTGTGATCATGGCTGATCGTCCACAATCAATAACCCGTGCCTGCCCTCTCCCCATATCCCTTGATTCTGCTAGCCCCTAGAGCCAAATCTAACTCTTTTGAAAACATCCAGCGAATTGGCCTCCACTGCCCTCTGTGGCAGAGAATTCCACAAATTATCAACTCTCTGGGTGAAAAAGTAGCTTCTCACCTCAGTTGTAAATGCCCCCCCCCTCTTTATTCTTACAAGGTACTGCAGATGCTGGTTTAAACCGAAGATAGACACAAAATATCTGGAGTAACTCAGCGGGTCAGGCAGCATCTCTGGAGAGAAGGAACGGGTGACTTTTCGGGCCGAGACCCTTCTTCAGACTGGTAATTCGAGTTTCACCGTACCTTAATTGGTACATGTGACAACAAGCTAACCTTTGATCTGAAATGTCATCCATTCCTGCCGACCAGTCTGAAGAAGGGTCTTGGCCCGAAACGTCACCCGTTCCTTCCCTCCAGGGATGGATGCTGCCTTCCCGCCGAGTTACTCCAGCATTTTGTGTCTCTAGGATTTTACAGTCAGGCCACATTGGGCGTACTGCATGCAGTTCAGGTCGCTCCATTACAGGGAAGATGTGGCAGCTAAGGAGAGGGTAGAGAGAAGGTTTACCAGCTGCAGCCTGGATTAGAGGGGTTTGGCCTCCGAGAGGTTGGGTAAACTTGGATTGTTTTCTCTGGTACATCAGAGGTTGAAGGGAGTTTTTATATTTAGAGATACAGCGCAGAAACAGGCCCTTCGGCCCACCGGGTCTGCGCCGCCCAGCGATCCCCGCACACTAACACTATCCTACACCCACTAGGGACATTTTTTTACATTTGCCCAGCCAATTAACCTACAAACCTGTACGTCTTTGGAGTGTGGGAGGAAACCGAAGATCTTGGAGAAAACCCACGCAGGTCACGGGGAGAACGTACAAACTCCGTACAGACGGCGCCCGTAGTCAGGATGGAACCTGAGTCTCCGGCGCTGCATTCGCTGTAAGGCGGCAACTCTACCGCTGCGCCACCGTGCCGCCCACTAGATAGAAGTATATGAAATTGTGAAAGGCATAGATAGGGTAGACAGTCAGAACTTTGATCCCAGGGTGCACATGTCCATCGCAGGAGGGCATAGTTATAGGTGAGAGGGGGAAAGTTTAATGTAGATGTGCAGGCCAGTTTTTTTACACAGGGTGGTGTGGTCCAGGAACACATTGCCAGGGGCGATGGAGGCAGACACGGCAGTGGCGTTTCAGAGGCGGTCACGGTGGCGCGGCGGTAGAGTTCCTGCCTTACAGCAAATGCAGCGCCGGAGACCCGGGTTCAATCGCGACTACGGGCGCTGTCTGTACGGAGTTTGTACGTTCTCCCCGTGACCTGCGTGGGTTTTCTCCGAGATCTTCGGTTTCCTCCCACACTCCATAGACGTGCAGGTTTGTGGGTTAATTGGCTTGGTAAATGTAAAAATTGTCCCTCGTGGGTGTAGGATAGTGTTAGCGTGCGGGGATCGCTGGGCGGCACGGACCCTGTGGGTGGAAGGGCCTGTTTCCGCGCTGTATCTCTAAACTAAGAGGCTTTTAGATAGGCACGTGGATGTGCTGGGAATAGAGGGATATGGATCGTGCCTTGGCTGATGAGATCAGTTGAACTTGGCATCATGGTTGGCACAAACTGAAGAGCGAACTGGAAGCAAGAAAAACCCAGGACAAACTAGGGCCGGCAACAGGTGACCACAGACCGCGTGATCCCAAGAGAGTTACATCGTTGTGAACTATACATTGAACTATACAGGCCAAAACATTATGACCTGTTGAGCCAAAACATTATGCCCACCTGCCTAATATGCTGTTGGTCCTCCGTGTGCAGCCCCATACGCAGCAGGGTGCGATGCACTGTGTATTGTGACACATTCCTCCCGTGACCACCATTAACATTTTCAGTGACTTGTGCCACAGTCGACCTTCTGTCGGCTCGGACCAGACGGGATAGCCTTCGTTGCCCTCGCGCATCGATGAGCCTTGGGCGCCCAACACCCTGCCTGTCGCCGGTTTGTGGTTTGTCCCTCCTTGGACCACTGTCGGTAGGTACTCACCACTGCTGACCGGGAGCACCCCACAAGCCTTGCCGTTTCAGAGATGCTCTGACCCAGTCGTCTGGCCCATAACAATTTGGCCTTTGTCAAAGTCGCTCAGGTCTTTACTCCTGCCCATTTCTCCTGCATCCAACACGTCAACTTCAAGAACTGACTGTTCACTTGCTGCCTAATATATCCCACCCCGTGACAGGAGCCATTGTAACTAGATAATCAATGCTATTCACTTCGCCTGTCAGTGGTCATAATGTTTTGGCTCAGCGGTGTAGGTAGACACAAAGCGCTGGACTTACTCAGCGGGTCAGGCAGCATCTCCGGAGGTCCTTCTGCAGTTGTACAGGGCCCTAGTGAGACCGCACCTGGAATACTGTGTGCAGTGTTGGTCTCCAAATTTGAGGAAGGATATTCTTGCTATTGAGGGCGTGCAGCGTAGGTTTACTAGGTTAATTCCTGGAATGGCGGGACTGTCATATGTTGAAAGACTGGAGCGATTAGGCTTGTATACACTGGAATTTAGAAGGATGTGAGGAGATCTTATAGAAACGTATAAGATTATTAAGAGGTTGGACACGTTAGAGGCAGGAAACATGTTCCCAATGTTGGGGAGTCCAGAACCAGGGGCCACGGTTTAAGAATAAGGGGTAGGCCATTTAGAACGGAGATGAGGAAAAACTTTTTCAGTCAGAGAGTTGTGAATCTGTGGAATTCTCTGCCTCAGAAGGCAGTGGAGGCCAATTCTCTGAATGCATTCAAGAGAGAGCTAGATAGAGCTCTTAAGGATTGCGGAGTCATGGGGTATGGGGAGAGGGCAGGAACGGGGTACTGATTGAGAATGATCAGCCATGATCACATTGAATGGTGGTGCTGGCTCGAATGGCCTCCTCCTGCACCTATTGTCTAAGAGGGGCAGGTGATCGTTTTGGGTGGGGGGACCGTTTTTCATACTGGAGGAGGACGGTGGGGGGGGGGTGTACCACAGATTGCTCGCGCCTCTCCTCTGACCGCTGCTGTCCTGCGTGTTTGACGTTGCAGGCGACTCTTTGAACGTGGCCGAGGTGTTTGACCCGATTGCCAACCACTGGGAGCGGTGCCAGGAGATGGTGACGTCTCGGAGCCGAGTGGGCGTGGCCATGGTGAACGGCCTCCTGTATGCAATAGGTGGGTTTGACGGGCAGTCGAGGTTGAGCACAGTGGAAGTGTACAATCCCGAGACGGACACCTGGACCAAAGTGGCCAGCATGAACAGTAAGCGCAGGTAGGAACCGAGAGGCAGACCCTGCCGCACACCCCCACCCCAGCTCAACCTCACAGCATCCCAAAGCAGCAACTTAGCCACTCTCAAAGCCTATTCCCTGTGTAGTTTATTATTACGTGTACAGTGAAAAGCTTTTGTTGCGCGCTATCCAGCCAGCAGAACTGGGTACTGACATGGATAGAAAATTGGTTGACAGACAGAAAGCAAAGAGTGGGGATAAATGGGTCCCTTTCAGAATGGCAGGCAGTGACTAGTGGGGTACCGCAAGGCTCGGTGCTGGGACCGCAGCTATTTACAAAATACATTAATGACTTGGATGAAGGGATTACAAGTACCATTAGCAAATTTTCAGATGATACAAAGCTGGGTGGTAGTATGAACTGTGAGGAAGATGCTATGAGGTTGCAGGGTGACTTGGACAGGTTGTGTGAGTGGGCGGATGCATGGCAGATACAGTTTAATGTGGATAAGTGTGAGGTTATCCACTTTGGTGGTAAGAATAGGAAGGCAGAGTATTATCTGAATGGTGTCAAGTTAGGAACAGGGGACGTACAACGAGACCTGGGTGTCCTAGTGCATCAGTCACCGAAAGGAAGCATGCAGGTACAGCAGGCAGTGAAGAAAGCCAATGGAATGTTGGCCTTCATAACAAGAGGAGTTGAGTATAGGAGCAAAGAGGTCCTTCTGCAGTTGTACAGGGCCCTAGTGAGACCGCACCTGGAGTACTGTGTGCAGTTTTGGTCTCCAAATTTGAGGAAGGATATTCTGCTATTGAGGGCGTGCAGCGTAGGTTTACTAGGTTAATTCCCGGAATGGCGGGACTATCATATGTTGAAAGACTGGAGCGACTAGGCTTGTATACACTGGAATTTAGAAGGATGAGAGGAGATCTTATCGAAACGTATAAGATTATTAAGGGGTTGGACACGTTAGAGGCAGGAAACATGTTCCCAATGTTGGGGGAGTCCAGAACAAGGGGCCACAGTTTAAGAATAAGGGGTAGGCCATTTAGAACTAAGATGAGGAGAAACTTTTTCAGTCAGAGAGTTGTGAATCTGTGGAATTCTCTGCCTCAGAGGGCAGTGGAGGCCAATTCTCTGAATGCATTCAAGAGAGAGCTGGATAGAGCTCTTAAGGATAGCGGAGTCAGGGGGTATGGGGAGAAGAAAGGAACGGGGTACTGATTGAGAATGATCAGCCATGATCACATTGAATGGCGGTGCTGGCTCGAAGGGCCGAATGGCCTCCTCCTGCACCTATTGTCTATTAAAGACTATATGATTACAATCGAGCCGTCCACAGTGTGCAGGTATACAATAAAGGGAACGGCGTTTAGTGCAAGTTAAAGTCCAGTAAAGTCCGATTTTTAAAAATAGTCTGAGGGTCTCCAATGGTCGCTCAGGACCGCTCTCTAGTTGTTGATCGTATGGTTCAGTTGCCTGATCACAGCTGGGAAGAAACTGTCCCTGGATCTGGAGGTGTGTGTGTTCACACTTCTGTACCTCTTGCCGGATGGGAATTACTTTAGTTTATTGTCACCTGTAGCAAGATACAGTGAGGAGCACTTGTTGCCTGCTAACCTGTCAGCAGGAAGACAAAACATGATTACAAATCCAGCCATTTACAGTGTATAGATAGATGCATGATAAAGGAATAACGTTTAGTGTAAGGTAAAGCCAGCAAAGTCCGATCGAGGATAGTCCTCGAGGGTTACCAATGAGGGAGATAGTAGTTCAGCACTGCCCTCTGGTGATGAACTTCTGTCTACCTCTTTGGTGAACTTTGGACCATCCCAGAGGGGCGAAGAGTTAGTGACCGGGGTGAGACTCCCCCATCTGAGCCAGTCCCATTGCCCGCATTTGCCCCATATCCCTCGAAACCTTCCCTATCCATGTGTCTGTCCAAATGTCTTTTAACTGTGGTGATAGGACCTGCCTCAACTACCTCCTCTGGCAGCTCGTTCCTTATCTGAGGAAGGATATTCTTGCTATTGAGGGCGTGCAGCGTAGGTTCACTAGGTTGATTCCCGGGATGGCGGGACTGTCGTATGTTGAAAGACTGGAGCGACTAGGCTTGTTTACACTGGAATTTAGAAGGATGAGAGGGGATCTTAGCGAAACATATAAGATTATTAAGGGGTTGGACACGTTAGAGGCAGGAAACATGTTCCCAATGTTGGGGGAGTCCACAACCAGGGGCCACAGTTTAAGAATAAGGGGTAGGCCATTTAGAACAGAGATGAGGAAAAACTTTTTCAGTCAGAGAGTTGTAAATCTGTGGAATTCACTGCCTCAGAAGGCAGTGGAGGCCAATTCTCTGAATGCATTCAAGAGAGAGCTAGATAGAGCTCTTAAGGATAGCGGAGTCAGGGGGTATGGGGAGAAGGCAGGAACGGGGTACTGATTGAGAATGATCAGCCATGATCACATTGAATGGTGGTGCTGGCTCGAAGGGCCGAATGGCCTAATCCTGCACCTATTGTCCATTGTCTATTGTCTATCCCCACCACCCTCTGAGTGAAAAAGTTCCCATTAAATCTATCTCCTCTCACCTTAAATATGCTCTCTGATTCTTGATCTCCCCACTCTGGGCAAGAGACTGTGCATCCACCCGATCTAGTCCACTCATGATTTGATACACCTGTATAAGATCACCCCTTGGCTTCCTCCACTCCAAGGAATAGAGTCCCAGCCTCTCCTTATAGCTCTAAACTTTTCCTTATGCAGGTACATATCCAAGTGTCTTTTAAATACCATCATGGTATCTACAAAGATACAACAACAGCAGAGGAGACTGACACGACAGTGGTTTTCAGAGGATGCTTTTGATAGGAACATAGATATGGATCACGTGCAGGCAGAGATGAGTTTAACAGCATCGTGTTTGGCAGGAGCATTGTAGGCCGAAGAGCCTGTTCCTGTAATGCTTCAAAAATTTTAAAGGATTGGACAGGCTAGATGCAGGAAAAATGTTCCCGATGTTGGGGGAGTCCAGAACCAGGGGTCACAGTGTAAGAATAAGGGGTCGGCCACTTAGAACTGAGATGAGGAATAACTTTTTCACCCAGAGAGTTGTGAATCTGTGGACTTCTCTGCCTCAGAAGGCAGTGGAGGCCAATTCTCTGAATGCATTCAAGAGAGAGCTAGATAGAGCTTTTAAGGATAGCGGAGTGAGGGGGTATGGGGAGAAGGCAGGAACGGGGTACTGATTGAGAATGATCAGCCATGATCACATTGAATGGCGGTGCTGGCTTGAAGGGCCGAATGGCCTACTCCTGCACCTATTGTCTATTGAACGGCGGTGCTGGCTCAAATGGCTTACTCCTGCATCTATTTTTCTATGTTTTACAAATCACATTGCTTTCTTTTGATGATTTGACAATGGATTGTCTGAGTAAAGTCTTAGCTGCCTGCCTGGTGTTGAGCTGAACCACTTGCCAGGTGGTGATTCCAGGTTGAAAGACTGGAGCGACAGGAGTTGTGTCCACTGGAATTTAGAATGATGGGAGGGGAACTTATTGAAACACATAAGATTATTAAGGGATTGGACACGTTAGGGGCAGGAAACATGTTCCCAATGTTGGGGGAGTCCAGAACCAGGGGCCATAGTTTAAGAATAAGGGGTAGGCCATTTAGAACGGAGATGAGGAAAAGCTTTTTCTCTGCCTCAGAAGGCAGTGGAGGCCAATTCCCTGGATGCTTTCAGGAGAGAGAGTTAGATAGAGCTCTTAATGATAGCGGAGTCAGGGGGTATGGGGAGAAGGCAGGAACGGGGTACTGATTGTGAATGTTCAGTCATGATCACAGTGAATGGTGGTGCTGGCTCGAAGGGCCGAATGGCCTCCTCCTGCACCTATTGTCTATTGGCTGTGCAGGACGGGCAGTTGCGGAACAGACTTGATGGGCTGGATGGCCGAATTCTGCTCCGATCACATGAGCTTATGAACTTGGGGTGGAGCTCCTATCCTGGGTCAACCTGAGCCTTAATCTGGCTCTACGTGTGTGGAGCAGGGAACAAGAGATCATTTTGCAGGAACCAGGGGTCATGAGGAACAGTTGCCGAGTCCTGGCAGTTTTAGCATTTCTGTCTACAGTGTGAATGTGGACATAAACAACAAGGCTGAGGTAGGGGCTTGACCTGAAACGTCATCTATTCCTTTTCTCCAGAGATGCTGTTTGACCCGCTGAGTTTACCAGCTTTTTGTGTCCATCTTCGGTTTAAACCAGCATCTGCAGTTCCGTCCTACACAAAGAAACAAGCTGGTCTCTCAGTCTAAACAGACGCAAAGTGCTGGGGTAACTCAGCGGGCCAGGCAGCATCGCTGGTGAACGGGGATAGGTGACGTTTCGGGTGGAGACCCTCCTTCAAACTGAGAGTCCGGGAGAGGGAAACGGAAAGACAATTTGGATCGAGACTCTTCTTTAAACCCCGACCTGAAACGTTCTCAATCCATGTTCTTCAGAGATGCTGCCTGACCCGCTGAATTACTCCAGTCCTTTGGTGGAACCCAGTATCTGAAGTTGCTTGTTAATGCATGTGTAGGAAGGAACTGCAGATGCTGGCTTACACCGCAGATAGACACACGATGCTGGAGTAACTCAGCAGGACAGGCAGCATCCCTGGGGAGAAGGAACGGGCGACGTTTCGAGCTGAGGCCCTCTCTCAGATCCGAAACTTCACCCGTTCCTTCTCTCCAGAGATGTTTGCGTGTCCCGCTGAGTTAATGCGTTGTGGTTTCTCAGTCTGCCTCTGCTCTTGGCTCCAGTGCAATGGGGACGGCCGTGATGGACGGGCACATCTACGTGTGTGGCGGCTACGATGGCATTGCCTCTCTCAACTCAGTCGAATGCTACACGCCGGAATCTGACAAGTAAGACCATTCACTCATCCGCTATTCTTGAACCGTGGGCGAACCAGAGGGGATGAACGAGGTCCTATGTTGGACTAAGCAATCATTATTTTTTTAAATTTAGATTTTAGAGATACAGCGCGGAAACAAGCCATTCGGCCCACCGAGTCCGCGCCGCCCAGCAATCCCTGCACATTAACACTATCCTACACACACTAGGGACCATTTTTTTTTCACATTTACCCAGTCAATTAACCTACATACCTGTACGTCTTTGGAGTGTGGGAGGAAACGGAAGATCTCGGAGAAAACCCACGCAGGTCGCGGGGAGAACGTACAAACTCCGTACAGACGGCGCCCATAGTCAGGATCGAACCTGAGTCTCCGGCGCTGCATTTGCTGTAAGGCGGCAACTCTACCGCTGCGCCACCGTGCCGCCCATAATGCTCTCGTGTTCATCAAGGCACTACTGTCTTGAGTGGAGTGTTCATGTTGCAAACATAAATGGCATAAAGTAATTTGGCACAGAAAGAGACCCTTCAGCCCAGCTGCCCCATGCCGACCAACATGTTCCATCTTTAAACTCTAGAGATACAGCACGGAAACAGTCCATTCGGTGGATCGAGTCGGCGCCGACCAGCAATCTCCCCGTACACTAGCGCTATCCGACACGCAAGGGGCAATTAACAATTTTACCGAAGCCAATTACCCACACAAACCTGCACGTTTGTATACACTGGAATTTAGAAGGATGAGAGGAGATCTTATCGAAACGTATAAGATTATTAAGGGGTTGGACACGCTAGAGGCAGGAAACATGTTCCCAATGTTGGGGGAGTCCAGAACAGTTTAAGAATAAGGGGTAGGCCATTTAGAACGGAGATGAGGAAAAACTTTTTCAGTCAGAGAGTTGTAAATCTGTGGAATTCTCTGCCTCAGAAGGCAGTGGAGGCCAATTCTCTGAATGCATTCCAGAGAGAGCTAGATAGAGCTCTTAAGGATAGCGGAGTCAGGGGGTATGGGGAGAAGGCAGGAACGGGGTACTGATTGAGAATGATCAGCCATGATCACATTGAATGGTGGTGCTGGCTCGAAGGGCCGAATGGCCTCCTCCTGCACCTATTGTCTATTGTTTTTGGAATGTGAGAGGAAACTGGAGCACCCAGAGAAAGCCCACGTGGTCACAGGGAGAAGGTACAAAGTCCGTACAGCCACTCATAGTCAGGGTCAAGCCCGGGTCTCTGGTGCTGTAAGGCAGCAACTGTATTGCTGCACCACTGTGCCTCCCTATCTACACAAGTCCCACCTACCCATGTTTGACCCATAACCCTCTAAACCTTTCTTATCCAAATGTCTTTTAAATGTACCTGCCCCAACAACCTCCTGGGGCAGCTCATTCCATACGCCCAGCACCCTCTGTGTGGAAAATGTTCCCATGTATGCAGAAGCAAGGAACTGCAGATGTTGGTTAGTGCACAAAAGGACAAAGTGCTGGAGTAACGCAACAAGTTAGGCAGCATCTCTGGAGAACATTGATGGGCGACGTTTGGAAAACGTCCGCCTGACCTGCTGAGTCACTCCATCACTTTCTGTCCTTTTGTGTATTGACCGACATCTGCAGTTCCTTGTTTCTACAAGGTCCTGCCTTCGTTCTGTCAGCTGAGATAACTGCTGGTCTAGTTGTGCTTTTTGACGCAGTTATAACATCTCCACTGAAAGTTGGCACTTTTTAGACTTTTGAGATACTGATGGGAAACGTGCCCTGTGGCCCACTGAGTCCGATCCGCACTGACCAGCGATCATCCTGTGCCCCAGGTATTTATTCACAAAATGTTGGGGTAACTCAGCAGGTCAGGCAGCATGTCAGGAGAGAAGCAACACGCTCTCTCGCTGCTTCCACCCTGTGTGTCGAGCACTACCCTTCACAGTGGGACCATTTGCAATTTTACTGAAGCCAATTAACCTACAAACCGGCACATCTTTGAAGTGTGGGAGGAAACCGGAGCACCCGGAGAAAACCCACGCCGGTCACGGGGAGAACGTGCAAACTCCGTACAGTCAGCACCCGTGGTCAGGATGGAACACGGGTCTCTGGCGCTGTAAAGGTGGTACTGTACCGCTGCGCCGCCCTCAGTAGTTCCTCAGTAACGTATACAAGGTCCAGTTGGACCTCACATTCTTGGTCTTGAATCCATATCTTCTAACACGGGCAGGAGAGCTTCTAACTGATCCACAGCTATCGCCAGAGAAGAGCCGCTGGTGGGCTGCCCGGTGGTGCAGCTGTCTCGCAGCGCCAGAGACCCAGGTTTGATCCTGACCCAGGGTGCTGCTTGTGTGGAGTCTGCACCTTCTCCCTGTGACCAGGTGCCCGGATTCCTCCCACATCCCAAAGACATGCAGGCTTGTACAATAATTGGCCCTCTGCAAGTTGCCCCTGGTGGGGGGGTGAGAAAGTGGGATAACATAGAACTAATACGAATGGGAACTAGATTGATGGCCGGCATGGACTCGGTGGGCCGAAGGGCCTGTTTTTATCCTGTATCTCCAAACTTGACGGCCACGGTGGCGCAGCGGTAGAGTTGCTGCCTTGCAGCGCCAGAGACCCGGGTTCGATCCTGAATATGGGCGCTGTCTGTACGGAGTTTGTACGTTCTCCCCCTGACCTGCGTGGGTTTTCTCCGAGATCTTCGGTTTCATCCCACACTCCAAAGACGTGCAGGTATGTAAGTTAATTGGCTTGGTGTATGTGTAAATTGTCCCTAGTGTGTGTAGGATAGTGTTAATATGCAGGGATCGCTGGTTGGTGCTGACTCGGTGGGCCGAAGGACCTGTTTCTGTGTTGTATCTCTGAACTAAACTAAGTTGGTGGCAGCCACACATTATTCGCATCATTATACACTGGAATTTAGAAGGATGAGAGGGGGATCTTATTGAAACATATAAGATTATTAAGGGATTGGACACGTTAGAGGCAGGAAACATGTTCCCAATGTTGGGGGAGTCCAGAACCAGCGGCCACAGTTTAAGAATAAGGGGTAGGCCATTTAGAACGGAGATGAGGAAACCCTTTTTCAGTCAGAGAGTTGTAAATCTGTGGAATTCTCTGCCTCAGAAGGCAGTGGAGGCCAATTCTCTGAATGCTTTCAAGAGAAAGCTGGATAGAGCTCTAAAAGATAGCGGAGTCAGGGGGTATGGGGAGAAGGCAGAAACGGGGTACTGATTGTGAATGATCAGCCATTGAATGGTGGTGCTGGCTCGAAGGGCCGAGTGGCCTACTTCTGCACCGATTGTTCATTTAAATCAACCTTTTGTTTTGTAGTAATAGCCACTGCAGACACTAAGGGGAGATTAGTTGGAGCGACTAAAAGTTTGATCTAGGAGGCATGTTTTCAAGGCTATGAAAGTTCTAACAAATTGTAGGGGACAAAATCAATTGTACTGGCGTTAAACTACATTTAAGATGAGCAACAAGATTCTTGATTGGTACGGGTGTCAGGGATTATGGGGAGAAGGCAGGAAAATGGGGTTAGGAGGGAGAGATAGATCAGACATGATTGAATGGCAGAGCAGACTCAATGGGCCGAGTGGCCTAATTCTACTCCTATCCCATGACCTTATGAAAGGGTGATGGATCTTTGTTGTGGTTCTCCCACAGGTGGGTAAATGTGACTCCAATGAGTGCGTGTCGCAGTGCTGCAGGAGTCACCGTGTTTGAGGGACGGATCTATGTTTCTGGTGGACACGACGGGCTGCAGATATTTAACACGGTACGTTCTCCTAAATCCACACCTGACAAGAGTCACAGATTCATAGACTCTTCGAAGCACTTCCCTCTGGAAGGCGACTCCGGACTGTCAAAGCAGCCACAGCCAGACATAAAAACTGCTTTTTCTTTCCACGAGTGATCGTTCTACTCGATAACCAAAGTCTCTTTTTTGCTCTGGTTTATTTTCACCCACATGTTTAGACCGTAATGTTATATCCTTATTGTTTTGATGTGTTTATGCTTTATTCTTAATTGTTAACTGTGTGTTTGTGTTGTCATTTGTGAGCGGAGCACCAAGGCACATTCCTTGTATGTGCACATACTTGGCCAATAAACATTCATTCATTCATTCATTCATTCATTCATTCCTACAGCATGGAAACAGGCCCCTTGGCTCACCATGTCCCGTCTACATTAGTCCTGCCTGCCTGCGGTTGGCCCATATCCCTCTAACCCTGCCCTTTCCATGCACCTGTCTAAATTACTGCTTAAACATTGTGTTAGTACCTGCCCTCAACTGCCTCCTCCGCCAGCTCGTTCCATACACCCACCACCCTCGGTAAAAAAAAGCTGCCTCTCGGGTTCCTATTAAATCATTTCCCTCTCACCTTAAACCTATATCCTCTGGTACTGGATTCCCCTACCCTGGGAAACAAGACTATTCATTCACCCTATTTATTCTTCATGTTTTCAATAGACAATAGGTGCAGGAGTAGGCCATTTGGCCCTTCGTGGATGATCTGCCATTCACTGTGATCATGGCTGATCATCCACAATCAGTACCCCGTTCCTGCCTTCTCCCCATATCAATAGACAATAGGTGCATGAGGAGCCCATTCGGCCCTTCGAGCCAGCACCGCCATTCACTGTGATCATGGCTGATCATCCACAATCAGTACCCTGTTCCTGCCTTCTCCCCATACCCCCTGACTCCGCTATCATTAAGAGCTCTATCCAGCTCACTCTTGAAAGCATCCAGAGAATTGGCCTCCACTGCCTTCTGAGGCAGAGAATTCCACAGATTCACAACTCTCTGGGTGAAAAAGATTTTTCCTCATCTCCGTTCAAAATGGCCAGTGGCTCCATTCTTTCAACATGCGACAGTCCCGCCATCCTGGGAATTAACCTGGTGAACCTACGCTGCACTCCTTCGTACACCTCTCTATATGATCACCCCCTCAGCCTCAAAGGATAAAGTCCTAGCCTGCCCAGCCTCTCCCTGTACCAGCCTCAAGTCGTGACGACATCCTCGTAAATCATCTCTGCACTCTCCATCAGACCGGTGGTGTCCGCCATCTACAACTGGTCTGCAGAACGTTGTCGATTCATGAACTCCAAATTAACGATAGGCTGTTTTGATTTGAACATATTGTTCATCATCACCAAGGCAAAACTCTGAACATGTGTGTTTAGGTCTGGCACAGCTGGTAGAGCTGCTGTCTCATGGACCGTTAGATCTGTGTGCAATTCGGACTGTGTGCTGTCTTTGGGGAGTGTGCACGTTGTCTCTGTGAGTGCCTGGGTTTCCCCGGGTACTCAGTTTTCAATGGATTAGTGGTACATTATTTGTCACATGTACCGAGGTGCAGTGAAATTCATTTTTGTATACAGTTCAGTACCTCTATCACCATACATAAGCACTTAGATACATCTTGGATAAGCATCTCAGATACAGTACAGCAGCAGTTTAGTTTAGAGACACAGATACATCGCGGAAACAGGCCCTTCAGCCCACCGAGTCCGCGCCGACCAGCGATCCCGGCACACTAACAGTCTGAAGAGGGGTCTCGACCCGAAACGTCACCCATTCCTTCTCTCCCGAGATGCTGCCTGACCTGCTGAGTTACTCCAGCATTTTGTGAATAAATCGATTTGTACCAGCATCTGCAGTTATTTTCTTACACTAACACTATCCTGCATATTAGGGACAATTTATAATGATACCAAGCCAATAAGCTTGCAAGCCTGTACGTCTTAGGAGTGTGGGAGGAAACTGGAGATCCCGGAGAAAAACAACGCATGTCACGGGGAGAACTTACAAACTCTGTACAGACAGCACCCGTAGTCAGGATTGAACCCACGTCCCTGGTGCTGTGAGGCAGCGACGTTACCGCTTCACCACCGTGTTGCCCTCTGCGACAGTACAGAGTGGCCAGTTTCAAGTCCCAGCTATCAGTGTGTGGTCAGGCTAAGAACCCAGCGCTTACAACAACTGGCATTTGAAAATGGCGCCAAACTGATGACTCTGTACACTGTCTCGGTGTTCCACTGCTACACGGCGCACCTCTCACCTCCCAAAGACGTGCGGACTTGTAGGTTAATTGTCCCTCGGTGAAATGCCCCCGCGTGTGTAGGGAGTGGATGAGAAACGGGGATAATGTGGAACTAGTGTGAGGGACGATTGGCGTGGGCTCGGTGGGCTGGAGAGCCTGTTTCACGCCGTCCATTGTCGATCTTTGGTGCAATTCAGCACCTGCAGTTCCTCGTTGTTTAGTTTAGTTTAGAGATACAGCGCGGTAACAGGCCCTTCGGCCCACCGGGTCCGCGCCGACCAGCGATCCCCGCACATTAACACTATCCTACACCCACTAGGGACAATTTTTACATTTATACCAAGCCAATTAACCGACAAACCTGCACGTCTTTGGAGTGTGGGAGGAAACCGAAGATCTCGGAGAAAGCCCACGCAGGTCACGGGGAGAACGTACAAACTCCGTACAGACGGCGCCCGTGGTCGGGATGGAACCCGGGTCTCCGGCGCTGCATTCGCTGTAAGGCGGCAACTCTACCGCTGCGCCCGCCCTTGTGTTTTGTCTTTGATACGAGCAGCGTTGTTTGTGTGTTGGCAGGTGGAATGCTACAATCATCACACTACCACCTGGTACACGGCGCCCAACATGCTGAACAAGCGTTGTCGGCACGGGGCGGCCGCGCTGGGCAGCCAGATGTACGTGTGCGGTGGCTACGACGGCTCGGGCTTCCTCAGCATCGTGGAGGTGTACGACTCGTCGGCAGACCAGTGGTACCCGCTGGTGCCCATGAACACCCGCCGTAGCCGCGTCTCTCTGGTGTCCAACTGCGGCCGGCTCTACGCCATCGGCGGCTACGATGGCCAGTACAACCTCAACTCCATGGAGATGTACGACGCAGATATGAACCGCTGGACCTTCATGGCCCCCATGGTGTGCCACGA
This sequence comes from Rhinoraja longicauda, assembly GCF_053455715.1. Classification (NCBI taxonomy): domain Eukaryota; kingdom Metazoa; phylum Chordata; class Chondrichthyes; order Rajiformes; family Arhynchobatidae; genus Rhinoraja; species Rhinoraja longicauda. The sequence goes on from NC_135956.1 coordinate 89,927,960, forward strand.
GGGAGGGGTCGGAGTGGGGTGCATCCCCCTCAGCACATAGGCCCCTCGACCATTGCCCCATCCCCGCACTCGCCACTCGGTAGCTGTGGCACATCTACGGTACATCTGTGGGCTGACCAGTGCCCTCACACCATCACGGCAAACTCACCACACAGACTGGACACTGCAAGCTCACAACAAACACTGGACACGGCAAACACACAACACAGACTGGACACTGCAAGCTCACAACAAAGTTACTGGACACTGCAAGCTCACCACACAGACTAGTAACGGCAAGCTCACAACACAGACTGGACACTGCAAGCTCACAACAAAGTTACTGGTCACTGCAAGCTCACCACAAACACTGGACACTGCAAGCTCACAACACAGACTAGTAACGGCAAGCTCACAACACAGACTGGACACTGCAAGCTCACAACACAAACTGGACACTGCAAGCTCACAACACAGACTGGACACTGCAAGATCACAACAAACACTGGACACTGCAAGCTCACAACACAAACTAGTAACGGCAAGCTCACCACAAACACTGGACACTGCAAGCTCACCACAAACACTGGACACTGCAAGCTCACCACAAACACTGGACACTGCAAGCTCACCACAAACACTGGACACTGCAAGCTCACCACAAACACTGGACACTGCAAGCTCACCACAAACACTGGACACGGCAAACACACAACACAGACTGGACACTGCAAGCTCACCACAAACACTGGACACTGCAAGCTCACAACACAGACTGGACACTGCAAGCTCACCACAAACACTGGACACTGCAAGCTCACAACACAGACTGGACACTGTAAGCTCACAACACAGACTGGTCACTGCAAGCTCACCACAAAGACGACACTAAGCTCACAACACAGACTGGACACTGCAAGCTCACCACACAGACTGGACACTGCAAGCTCACAACAAAGTTACTGGCCAGTAACTTGTTCTTAATGGTCATCCGTGTTCAGTCTGCAGGCGGCCATTTAGCTAAAATAATAAATCCCCTACAGATCTAGCTTTTTTTTAAAAGATATCCAAATATTAACTTATTATTATAAAAACAAATCCTCGTTAATCAAAGGCAGAGCACCTGTAAATTCCTCAAACTAGATGGACACAGAGTGCTGGAGTAACTCAGCCGGTCAGGCAGCATCTCTGGAGAACATGGATAGGTGGCGTTTCACAGAGTGCTGGAGTAACTCAGCGGGTCAGGCAGCATCTGTGGGGAACATGGACAGGTGACGTTTCACAGAGTGCTGGAGTAACTCAGCGGGTCAGGCAGCATCTGTGGAGAACATGGAATAGGTGACATTTCGGGTGGAGACCCTCCTTCAAACTGAGAGTCCGGGAGAGGGAAACGGAAAGACTGTTGAAAGACTGGAGCGACTAGGCTTGTATACACTGGAATTTAGAAGGATGAGAGGAGATCTTATCGAAACGTATAAGATTATTAAGGGGTTGGACACGTTAGAGGCAGGAAACATGTTCCCAATTTTGGGGGAGTCCAGAACCAGGGGCCACAGTTTAAGAATAAGGGGTAGGCCATTTAGAACGGAGATGAGGAAAAACGTTTTCAGTCAGAGAGTTGTGAATCTGTGGAATTCTCTGCCTCAGAAGGCAGTGGAGGCCAATTCTCTGAATACATTCAAGAGAGAGAGCTAGATAGAGCTCTTAAGGATAGCGGAGTCAGGGGGTATGGGGAGAAGGCAGGAATGGGGTATTGATTGAGAATGATCAGCCGTGATCACATTGAATGGTGGTGCTGGCTCGAAGGGCCGAATGGCCTCCTCCTGCACCTATTATCTATTTAGTGCATCCTGCTGCTATCTCTGAACCAGATAAGACTTGCACATTCTGTCATGGTTATTGATTTTGGTTTTCCTGGTTGCAAACCCCTCTCCCGCTCCTCCATCCTAGCTCTCTCCACGTTCACCTGCTGCTTGTCCTGAGCTGACAGGAATTTCAGTGGTTGCAACAATCATGATGATTAACCCGGTTCTTTTCTTTGCGCCGGAAAAAAACTGCAGACGCTGGTTAAAATCGAAGGTAGACGCAAAATGCCGGAGGAACTCAGCGGGTCAGGCAGCATCTCGGGAGAGAAGTCTGAAGAAGGGTCTCGACCCGAAACGTCACCCGTTCCTTCTCTCCCAAGATGCTGCCTGACCCGCTGAGTTACTCCAGCATTTTGTGTCTTACCTTCTCTTCTTTGCGTGCTTGTTAGAGTAATGTCAAGAATGAATTACAGATTAGGGGCAGTCAGTGGCCGTGATACTTGTTCGGAAGGGACTGTGTATAGTTTGATGTGTGGACATTTGGGCCGGGTATTTGCAGGGGGTGGCAGTGTAACTGCATAGAGACAGAAAATAGGTGCAGGAGGAGGCCATTTGGCCTTTCGAGCCAGCACCGCCATTCATTGTGATCATCCACAATCAGTAACCCGTGCCTGCCTTCTCCCCATATCCATTGATTCCGCCAGCCCCATGAGCTCTATCTAACCACGATACATGCTTGGTGTTTGTCTTCCAGCGTCCGTCCTTGACGATTACGATCACACGCAGGAGGTTTTTATTCCCCTTGTAGTGAACGTTATCCACGTCAGCGGTTAGCCTGTGTGGATGGAGTTCAGAAAAGGCATTAACCCAGGCAGAAATCCATCGGCAGGTATCGTCTGCATCGACTCTTTCCCAAGATGCTTGTTCCTGACCCTTCCATTCGTATTCCTGACTCCGGTCTGGAGATCGCCTTGTGTGAAGGTTTGTCGAAACAAAGCTGCAAATGCTGGTTAATCAAAATAGATGCTGGAGAAACTCGGCGGGTCAGGCAACATGTGTAGGAAAGAGCTGCAGATGCTGGTTTAAAATCGAAGGTAGACACAAAATGCTGGAGTAACTCAGCGGGTCAGGCAGCATCTCAGAAGGAATGGGAGACCCGAAATGTCACCCATTCCTTACTAGCCAGAGATGCTGCCTGACCCGCTGAGTTACTCCAGCATTTTGGGTCAGGCAACATGACAGGATGTTTTGGGTCAGGATCCTCCGACAGACTGCTGCAGGGTCCCGACTCAAAACGTCTCCTCTCCATGTTCTCCAGAGATGCTGCCTGACCCGCTGAGTTACTCCAGCACTCTGTGAAACGTCTCCTCTCCATGTTCTCCACAGATGCTGCCTGACCCGCTGAGTTACTCCAGCACTCTGTGTCTTGTTGGAGTGTAAGCAGGCGAATGCAAGAAGCTTGGCTTGCATGAATGAGTTCAATTGACTGGGGAGAGAGAGCGGAAGATGAATTGCTCAGTTTGATGGGTTGGACAGGAGGGGGCAGTATTGCTAGGGTTCAATGGGCCTAGCAATGTCATATGGACTTGACGGGTGTAGAAACTATTCAGGCAGTGTCCTGCTAAATTAGTAGCCACTCTATGTGATTATAGATTCTGTGTTTGTAAACATGAGAGATGGAATGAAGAGGGCTGGAATGAAAACTGCAGATGCTGGTTTAAATCGAAGGTAGACACAAAATGGTGGAGTAACTCAGCGGGTCAGGCAGCATCTCTGGAGAGAAGGAATGGGAGACGTTTCGGTTCTCGACCCGAAAAGTCACCCATTCCTTCTCTACAAAGATGCTGCCTGACCCGCTGAGTTACTCCACCATTTTGTGTCTACCTTAGATGAAATGAAGAGTTTGTTTTGAGCAGCGATACAACTAGGTTTAAATTGTGGGTTGATTTTTCCTCTAAGAAGCACACGACAAAATAAATTCCATTGTCTAAAATTGCAATCTCTCTGTAATGTACTGCTAACTGCTGCATACTAATGATTCTAACAACATTGGGCGGGAATATAGTTAAAGGATTTGGATAGTCTATTTGCAGAACAGATATTCAATAGTGAATTGCACTCGGAAATCTAATCAAGGGGTTTATGTGGAATGTCATTGATTGCAGAGATTACGGTTAATAATATTGCAGTTTCAGATAATATTGCAGTCTCAAGATAATGATTTGGGCGTCACGGTGGCGCAGCGGTAGAGTTGCTGCCTTACAGCACTTGCAGCGCCGGAGCCCCGGGTTCCATCCCGACTACGGGCGCTGTCTGTACGGAGTTTGTACGTTCTCCCCATGACCGCGTGGGTTTCCTCCGAGATCTTCGGTTTCCTCCCGCACTCCGAAGATGTACAGGTTTGTGGGTTTATTGGCTTGGTGTATGTGTAAATTGTCCCTGTAAGAAAATAACTGCAGATGCTGGTACAAATCGAAGGTATTTATTTCACAAAATGCTGGAGTAACTCAGCAGGTCAGGCAGCATCTCAGGAGAGAAGGAATGGGTGACGTTTCGGGTCAAGACCCTTCTTCAGACTGATGTAAATTGTCCCTAGTGTGTGTAGGATAGTGTTAGTGTGCGGGGATCGCTGGTCGGCGCGGACTCGGTGGGCCAAAGGGCCTGTTTCCACGCTGTGTCTCTGAGCTAAGCTAAGATAATATTGTTACACTGAACTGGTCCCTCATTGTGTGCGATTCTCTTCTCCTCCTCTGCAGATACTGCCCTCTGAGTTTAGACTTTAGCCTTTAGAAAAACAGCGCAGAAACAGGCCCTTCAGCCCACCAAGTCGGCACTAATCAGCGATCACCCCGTGTACTAGTGCCATCATACACACCAGGGAGAATTTACAGAAGGCAATTAATCCACAAGCCAGCAGTTCTTTGGAGTGTGGGAGGAAACATAGAAAATAGGTGCAGGAGTTGGCCATTCGGCCCTTCGAGCCTGCACGCACCGCCATTCAATATGATCATGGCTGATCATCCAACTCAGTATCCCGTACCTGCCTTCTCTCCATACCCCCTGATCCCTTTAGCCACAAGGGCCACATCTAACTCCCTCTTAAATATAGCCAATGAACTGACCTCAACTACCTTCTGTGGCAGAGAATTCCACAGATTCACCACTCTCTGTGTGGAAAAAAAAGTTCTCATCTCGGTCCTAAAAGACTTCCCCCTTATCCTTAAACTGTGACCCCTTGTTCTGGACTTCCCCAACATCGGGAACAATCTTCCTGCATCTAGCCTGTCCAACCCATTAAGAATTTTGTAAGTTTCTATAAGATCCCCCCTCAATCTTCTAAATTCCAGCGAGTACAAGCCGAGTCTATCCAGTCTTCATGAAAGTCCTGCCATCCCAGGAATCAATCTGGTGAACCTTCTCTGTACTCCCTCTATGGCAAGAATGTCTTTCCTCAGATTAGGAGAACGTGCAAACTCCGTACATGGGTTTGTAGGTTAATTGGCTTTGGTAAAACTTGTGTATTGTGGCAAGTGTGTGAGATAGTACCAGTGTATGGCGGGGACCCCTGGTCGACGCCGACTCGGTGGGCCGAGCGGCCTGTTTCAGCGCCGTATCTCGAAAGTCACAGAGTCTGCCTGTTCTAGGATATTGGTCTCCACAACCAGCAGTTGATAAAATGCACCTTTGGCGAAATAATACCTTTCACATCAAAACAAACCTGAGAGCCTAACACGAGAATGGACACACACGGTGATCTCCCACTCTCCCGCCTCCTCCCCACAGCCCAGAATGTGTTTTATTTTGGACATATTCTCACGTCGGGCGATAGCAGCTTTTCAGTGGTGTGAGAACAAGGTTCTCCTATCAAGTTCCCAATAATAGATTGCTTCAGATTTCTCACATCTGACTTGAACATATGTCTGGGAAAGTCCTGCCAAATGGGCCGCAATGGGCAGTAACTAATTAAAACGTTTCCACTCAGTTGCACACATTGCCCAGCTTAGCCATTTGCACTGTTTAATTGGGACCTGTGCTCTTTGTAATAGATTTTTTCAAGGCAATCCCTCCAGGTTGAAATTCTAAACCTAGTTGAGGGTCCCATGTACAGTCTCACCTACATGTTGTGCAGGAAGGAGCTGTAGATGCTGGTTTAAACTGAAGATGGAGTAACTCAGGCAGCAGCATCGCTGGAGGGAAGGAAGGAAGGGGTGTCGTTTGGGATCGAGACCTGTCTGAAGAAGGGTCCGGACCCGAAACGTAGTCCGTACCTTTTCTCCATCTTTTTGTGTCTTATCTCACCGGCCTGATTGTGAGTATTTATTTCACAAAATGCTGGAGTAACTCAGCTGGTCAGGCAGC